>NW_022604155.1:0-5837 GCF_008692095.1 Etheostoma spectabile | reverse complement strand
GTGTGTGTGCGTGCGTGTGTGTGTGTGTGTTCCTCTCCTATCTCTCCTCTCTCGCGCCCCTCTGCTCCCTGCCTTTAAAAAAAATGAAAGCTCAGATCGCCCGATCTGGAATCTTCCACTTATGACATATAAGGGGAAGGTTACCTCCCCTCTATCTGCTTTGCCCCTGGCAGTTGGTCAAGGCCACATACTAATGAAAGTTAGTGCTGTAATTCTGCACCAAGGCTGGATTTTGGGAAAGAGACTTCAGATACAGTATTAGGGACCACTAAGGTCTATATAAAAGAGACTTCAGATACAGTATTAGGGACCACTAAGGTCTATATAAAAGAGACTTCAGATACAGTATTAGGGACCACTAAGGTCTATATAAAAGAGACTTCAGATCCAGTATTAGGGGAACACTAAGGTCTATATAAAAGAGACTTCAGATACAGTATTAGGACAAAAGGTCTATATAAAGAGACTTCAGATACAGTATTAGGGGACACTAAGGTCTATATATAAAAAGAGACTTCAAGAATACAGTATTAGGGACCACTAAGGTCTATATAAAAGAGACGTCAGATACAGTATTAGGGACCACTTGGTCTATATAAAGAGACTTCAGATACAGTATTAGGGGACCACTAAGGTCTATATAAAGAGACTTCAGATACAGCATTAGGGACCACTAAGGTCTATACAAAGAGACTTCAGATACAGACGTGTGTGATATATAACCCTGTTGTCGTCCTCAGGTGAAACATGGCCGCCTCCTGGCTGATCTGGGTGTTGGCGGGCGCCATCTTGGTCTCCATGGTGCTCCTGGGGGTCCTGTGTCTGCACTGCCGGACCAACGGCCCTCTGGGTGGGATTTTTAAATTTTTTAAATTTTTTATTTTTATTTTTATTTTTATTTTTATTTTTATTTATTTTTATTTATTTTTAATATATTCATTAAACCCAATGCTCTTATTTTTATTTATTTTTTACAATATTTTCTATTAATTGTTTTGTATGTTTGAGTTTTCTGTGCAGCACTTTGGTATCTTTGTGTTTGTAAAATGTGCTCTAGAAATAAAGTGGATTGGATATCAGATATTCAGTCTGCACCAGCACGTGGTTCACAGCAGATTCTATATCTTGAAATATATAATTGAAGGTAATAGTTTTTATTTTTCTGTTTCCTCCCTTTAGTCTCCATCAGGCAGATGGACGCTTCGGAGGACTACATGCCGTAAGTCCTTTCTCCTAAAACGTGTTATGGTTGAAAGATTTTAAACATAAATACCGATACCTTGATTCAACACAGATGGCTGAGCAGTCTATTTCAATATTAATAATATGATCCCTGCTGGTTGGTTACATCCATCTGACAGCTTTAGTTACTAGTTACTTTAGTTACTAGTTACTTTAGTTACTCCACTACATTCATCTGACAGCTTTAGTTACTAGTTACTTAGTTACTCCACTACATTCATTCTGACAGCTTTAGTTACTAGTTACTTTAGTTACTAGTTACTTAGTTACTCACTACATTCATCTGACAGCTTTGGTTATAGTTACTTTAGTTACTAGTACTTTAGTTACTCACACACATTCATAGACAGCTTAAGTTACTAGTTACTTTAGTTACTAGTTACTTTAGTTACTCCACTACATTCATATGACAGCTTAAGTTACTAGTTACTTTAGTTACTAGTTACTTTAGTTACTCCACTACATTCATCTGACAGCTTAAGTTACTAGTTACTTTAGTTACTAGTTACTTTAGTTACTCCACTACATCCATCTGACAGCTTTAGTTACTAGTTACTTTAGTTACTCCACTACATTCATCTGACAGCTTAAGTTACTAGTTACTTTAGTTACTAGTTACTTTAGTTACTAGTTACTTTAGTTACTCCACTACATTCATATGACAGCTTAAGTTACTAGTTACTTTAGTTACTCCACTACATTCATCTGACAGCTTAAGTTCCTAGTTACTTTAGTTCCTAGTTACTTTAGTTACTAGTTACTTTAGTTACTCCACTACATCCATCTGACATCTTTAGTTACTCCACTACATTCATCTGACAGCTTTAGTTACTAGTTACTTTAGTTACTCCACTACATCCATCTGACAGCTTTAGTTACTTTAGTTACTAGTTACTTTAGTTACTCCACTACATTCATCTGACAGCTTTAGTTACTAGTTACTTTCCACATTAAGATTCCTGCACACATAACACATGTATTTTTTATAATCTGATGATTATTATAAAGTAACCTACCTAAAATACCGATACCTCGTGGTTAGTCTGGTGGTTTATTTGTACCTGTATAATAGAGTGGAGTTATACGAGTATCTTTGGAGTCGACATTTTCTATTTTCGGTAGATTTCCAGCACATAAAGTAATGAAGTTACTGTCCATTTCTTGTGAGTCTCTTGTTGTGCCTCGTAAGATGTGCCCGGGTTGGTTCAGTGGGTAGAACAGGTGCACACTAGAGGATGGATACCCGACCCGAGCCCACGGGACCCGACGGTACCCGACGGGCCGGGCCGGGTTGGAACAGATGTTTAGAAAGGATGCTCGGGTTCGGGTCGGGCTCGGTCACATCAGCGCGATAAGGCGTTGAACATTTTGAACTTAAAACAGCTGATTATGTAGGTAATGGCGCTTGTTGCCCCGTGGGCATTGATGCTCATCTGTTGACATTTCCGAATGACTTCCACACAAACAAACGTACATGTGTCATTAGTATGAGAAACAAATGCGATTTTAACTGTGTCGGACGCGATCCGCACTCTAGCGCACATGTCCTGAGAGGTTATTGCCTCGACCCAGAAGTCCAGTGTTCAAATCCAACCTGTGGTGATTTCCTGCATGTCGACCCCCCTCTCTCTCTCTCCCCTTTCTCACCTAACTGTCCCGTCATAAATTAAAGGCGGAATAGCCCAAAAAATATATAATCAGATGTCCAGGCTGACAGCTGATTCCCTGACATAGAGAGTGCTCCTGGAGCCGCGACCCCAGATAATAAACAGCATTCGGGCTTACAGGCCTCAGGCAAAGGTGCTATGTTCAAAGGTCAATCTTATTATTTTTAAACTCAGAGGTATTCGAGGCAGTCCAGTCGGTGCCTAAAAAAAAGCATATAACTTGATACCAACCCCTATAGTGAAAGATAATATTTTCACAATAACTCAGGTTAAAGTTCAGTTTTATATGAAAAGATAACTGAATGTTTTCTCTTTTTTTCCAACCAGATCAACTGGGTTCATAGTCCTCCATCCATGTAAGTCTGAAGCACCGGAAAAGGTTTTAATAAGTAGATTGTCCTTGTAAGAAAAGTCTGTTGAACATGTAAAACTGTTACAGGAAGCAGCTCCTCCTTTAAAGTCTCTGCCAGTTGGTTAATAGATTTTATTTTCACGCAAAAAGATGCTTCGCAACAGACAAACACACTCAAAAAACAACGTTCTTGCTTTGTTTGGTCCTGGGAAATAAGCCAATACATTATTATTATATAGTGTGGTCTAGACCTGCTCTATCTGTAAATTATAGAGAGGTCTAGACCTGCTCTATCTGTAAATTATAGAGAGGTCTAGACCTGCTCTATCTGTAAATTATAGAGGGGTCTAGACCTGCTCTATCTGTAAATTATAGAGCGCTCTAGACCTGCTCTACCTGTAAATTATAGAGCGGTCTAGACCTGCTCTATCTGTAAATTATAGAGTGGTCTAGACCTGCTCTATCTGTAAATTATAGAGTGGTCTAGACCTGCTCTATCTGTAAATTATAGAGAGGTCTAGACCTGCTCTATCTGTAAATTATAGAGGGGTCTAGACCTGCTCTATCTGTAAATTATAGAGCGCTTAGACCTGCTCTACCTGTAAATTATAGAGCGGTCTAGACCTGCTCTATCTGTAAATTATAGAGTGGTCTAGACCTGCTCTATCTGTAAATTATAGAGTGGTCTAGACCTGCTCTATCTGTAAATTATAGAGAGGTCTAGACCTGCTCTATCTGTAAATTATAGAGGGTCTAGACCTGCTCTATCTGTAAATTATAGAGCGCTCTAGACCTGCTCTACCTGTAAATTATAGAGCGGGTCTAGACCTGCTCTATCTGTAAATTATAGAGCGGTCTAGACCTGCTCTATCTGTAAATTATAGAGAGGTCTAGACCTGCTCTATCTGTAAATTATAGAGGGGTCTAGACCTGCTCTATCTGTAAATTATAGAGGGGTAGACCTGCTCTATCTGTAAATTATAGAGTGGTCTAGACCTGCTCTACCTGTAAATTATAGAGTAGTCTAGACCTGCTCTACCTGTAAATTATAGAGCGGTCTAGACCTTCTCTATCTGTAAATTATAGAGGGGTCTAGACCTGCTCTACCTGTAAATTATAGAGCGGTCTAGACCTGCTCTACCTGTAAATTATAGAGCGGTCTAGACCTTCTCTATCTGTAAATTATAGAGCGGTCTAGACCTGCTCTATCTGTAAATTATAGAGCGGTCTAGACCTGCTCTATCTGTAAATTATAGAGTGGTCTAGACCTGCTCTATCTGTAAATTATAGAGTGGTCTAGACCTGCTCTATCTGTAAATTATAGAGAGGTCTAGACCTGCTCTATCTGTAAATTATAGAGGGGTCTAGACCTGCTCTATCTGTAAATTATAGAGCGCTCTAGACCTGCTCTACCTGTAAATTATAGAGCGGTCTAGACCTGCTCTATCTGTAAATTATAGAGTGGTCTAGACCTGCTCTATCTGTAAATTATAGAGTGGTCTAGACCTGCTCTATCTGTAAATTATAGAGAGGTCTAGACCTGCTCTATCTGTAAATTATAGAGGGGTCTAGACCTGCTCTATCTGTAAATTATAGAGCGCTCTAGACCTGCTCTACCTGTAAATTATAGAGCGGTCTAGACCTGCTCTATCTGTAAATTATAGAGCGGTCTAGACCTGCTCTATCTGTAAATTATAGAGAGGTCTAGACCTGCTCTATCTGTAAATTATAGAGGGGTCTAGACCTGCTCTATCTGTAAATTATAGAGGGGTAGACCTGCTCTATCTGTAAATTATAGAGCGGTCTAGACCTGCTCTACCTGTAAATTATAGAGTAGTCTAGACCTGCTCTACCTGTAAATTATAGAGCGGTCTAGACCTTCTCTATCTGTAAATTATAGAGGGGTCTAGACCTGCTCTACCTGTAAATTATAGAGCGGTCTAGACCTGCTCTACCTGTAAATTATAGAGCGGTCTAGACCTGCTCTACCTGTAAATTATAGAGCGGTCTAGACCTTCTCTATCTGTAAATTATAGAGCGGTCTAGACCTGCTCTATCTGTAAATTATAGAGCGGTCTAGACCTGCTCTATCTGTAAATTATAGAGTGGTCTAGACCTGCTCTACCTGTAAATTATAGAGCGGTCTAGACCTGCTCTACCTGTAAATTATAGAGTGGTCTAGACCTGCTCTACCTGTAAAGTGTCTCGAGATAACTTCTGTTATGAATTGATACTATAAATAAAATTAAATAGAGTAATTTATTAAGTTAAGTAAGTAGACTTCGACTCTACGCTGATGATGATGTTATTTACGTTATGATGATGATGATGATGATGATGATGATGAACTCTCTCTCTGTTAAACTTCAGCTCAGACGAACACCAACTTTCTGTCACCTTGGTGAGTTCCTTCATTTAACTCATGTTGTCCTCATGTTGTCCCTCATGTTGTCTTCATGTTGTCTTCATGTTGTCCCCATGTTGACCCCATGTTGACCTCATGTTGTCCTCGTGTTGCCCCATGTTTCCCCCATGTTGTCCCCATGTTGTCCCCATGTTGTCCTCATGTTGTCCCC
>NW_022604154.1:0-6586 GCF_008692095.1 Etheostoma spectabile | reverse complement strand
TATTTGCTCTCTTGTCTCCCACTTTGTCGTCTTGTAATGAACTAAGTGAAGAGCAGAGCGTCCCCGACGGCTTTAATGTTCCCGGTTGTGTGTTTTGTGTTTACCGCCGGCTGGAAACACACTCGATGTTTAATCCCAGCGTTACATATTCATGGAGCTTCTTCTGGGGGGGGGGGGGGGGCAACAGGGTGTTTTCTCTTATGACGGGGGATACGGCATACCTGCTGTGTCTCTCTGGATTGTCTGGAAGCTTCTGCTTCGTGTCTCCATGTCTCACACCGGTCAGATCATCAGACAGATAGAGACGGGGGTGTGCAGTGTTTGGGTCCAGAATGACGGGACAGAAGTGGAACCTTGTCCCTCATCTTCTCCCAGACTCTGAAGGCCAGGTTGCCCAGATGTTTGGCCACATCTGTCAGTGCTCCTGAGATCAGCTGTGGGTCTGCCTGCGAGCTCTGGACTCTGGCTCTGGTCTGAGACGCTTAATAACTGCTGAGGAGGGTGGGAAGATGGAGTCAGGATGGAAGGATGGATGGATGAAGATGGATGGATAGATAGATAGATAGATAGATAGATAGATAGATAGATAGATAGATAGATAGATAGATAGATAGATGGATAGAGGTAGATAGATAGATAGATAGATAGATAGATAGATGATAGATAGATAGATAGATATAGATAGATAGATGATAGATAGATAGATAGATTGATGGATGAATGGATTATATAATCTGGGTTAATGGGATAACCCCCGCTCTGGACCGTATCATCAGACTAATAACCCCCCCCCCCCCCCCCCCCCCTCGGGACCGGCATCATCAGACTAATAACCCCCCCCCCCCGCTCTGGACCGGTATCATCAACTAATACCCCCCCCTCTGGACCGGTATCATCAGACTAATAACCCCCGCTCTGGACCGGTATCATCAGACTAATAACCCCCCCTCTGGACCGTTATCAATCAGACTATAACCCCCCCCCCCCCCGCTCTGGACCGGCGCGGCGATTCAGCCGCGGGTTAATTAAACATTTACATAGATGCCAGGAATGCATTGTAGCGGGAGGTAATTATACCATCAACACGCACCTTCATCAGGAGCTGCGGGGGGGGGGGGGGGTTGATAGCGTGTTAGCGTGTTAGCGTGTTAGCGTGTCCGTGCTAATTGGCACCCGCTGGCTGCTGATTGGAGCTCGGAGACAAACGGAGTCCTCTCTCCACTCGCGCCGGTTCCCCTGTAATGGGCTGCTTTTCCCCCTGATCTGTGCTCTTATTCTGGCGGGACGCTCTTCATCCCCCCCCGTGTCCCGTGAAGGACCCATAACTTCTTCTTCTACATGTTAAATGTCCCTAAATTACCCAGTCAGTACGGGGTCATTTTATGCGTCTTTTCATCTTTAATAACCCTGTTTTGTGCATAAAAATGTCTCAAAAATTCCCTTAATTACCTCCACAGCCACATATGACCACATTAGGGACATTTAACATGTGGAAGAAGATGTTATGGGTCATTCACGGGACACGGGGGGTGGGTGGGGGGGGATAACGAGCGTCCCGCCAGAATAAGAGCTCAGATCAGAGTGGAGAGAGAACTCCGTTTGTCTCTGGGAAAAAGCAAAGGTAAAAAAAAACATTAAAAATGGATGAAAAAGCGTCAGTTCTTTCCTTTTTTACGTAAAAAAAACACGTCATAAAATGGAAAAAAATGTACAAAATAGACAAAAATGTGACGATAACGAGTGTCCCGCCAGAATAAGAGCACAGATCAGAGGGGGGGGGGGGGGGGGGGACTTGTCTCCGAGCTCCAGACCAGCGAGCATGACTCAGGAGGACAGGACGTTATTCGGCTGCTTTTTTTTTTACATTGAGCGGTTTTTTGCAACTTTTTCGTTGCTTTTGTCAATTCTTTCTATTTTGAAGTGTTTTGCTTAATCCTTGTGATGCTTTTTTTACGTAAAAAAGAAAAGAAATTGAGGCTTTTTCAACCATTTTTTATGGGTTTTTGCTGTTAATTTTTCCCTTTAGAAGCATTAAATTATCCAGTCAGTACGGGGGCATTTTATGCGTCTTTTCCTCTTTAATAAACCAGTTTTGTGCATAAAAATGTCTCCAAATGTCTTTGTCTTCCTGTCTCTGTGAGTGTCTTCCTGTCTCTGTGAGTCCCTTCCTGTCTCTGTAAGTGTCTTCTTGTCTCTGTGAGTCCCTTCCTGTCTCTGTAAGTGTCTTCCTGTCTCTGAGAGTGTCCTCCTGTCCCTTCCTGTCTCTGTGAGTGTCTTCCTGTCTCTGTGAGTCCCTTCCTGTCTCTGTAAGTGTCTTCCTGTCTCTGTGAGAGTCTTCCTGTCTCTTCCTGTGTCTGTGAGTCCCTTCTTGTCTCTGTAAGTATCTTCCTGTCTCTGTGAGTGTCCTCCTGTCCCTTCCTGTCTCTGTGAGTGTCTTCCTGTCTCTGTGAGTGTCTTCCTGTCCCTTCCTGTCTCTGTGAGTCCCTTCCGGTCTCTGTAAGTGTCTTCCTGTCTCTGTGAGTGTCCTCCTGTCCCTTCCTGTCTCTGTAAGTGTCTTCCTGTCACTGTGAGAGTCTTCCTGTCTCTTCCTGTTTCTGTGAGTGTCCTCCTGTCTCTGTGAGTCCCTTCCTGTCTCTTTAAGTATCTTCCTGTCTCTGTGAGTGTCCTCCTGTCCCTTCCTGTCTCTGTGAGTGTCTTCCTGTCTCTGGGAGTGTCTTCCTGTCCCTTCCTGTTTCTGTGAGTGTCCTCTTGTCCCTTCCTGTCTCTGTGAGTGTCTTCCTGTCTCTGTGAGTGTCTCCCTGTCTCTGTGAGTGTCTTCCTGTCCCTTCATGTCTCTGTGAGTGTCTCCCTGTCTCTGTGAGTGTCTTCCTGTCCCTTCATGTCTCTGTGAGTGTCTCCCTTTCTCTGTGAGTGTCTTCATGTCCCTTCCTGTCTCTGTGAGTGTCTTCCTGTCTCTGTGACTGTCTCCCTGTCTCTGTGACCCCGGTCTCTGTTCTCCTGTGAACAGGTGGCGTCTGATGCTGATGAGACACATCTTCAGATTTAATGAGTGTCCCTCCCCTCGCAGCGTGAGGACGCCCGGGGACGGACGCCGATCGTCCCTCGCCTCCTCCCCTGCTTCCTCCCTCCCTCCCTCTCTTCCTCCTTCTGATCCCTACATCTGAACCCGTCTTCTTCTCCTCCCTTTATCCTTCCCTCTGTCTTGTTCCCCCCGTCCCCCCGTCCCCCGTCTCTCTCCGTCTGTCTCAGAATAAAAGATGGAGGATGGAGGATGGAGACTGGTTGCCGGCAGCAACAGACACCTGTTGTGTCTCCGAGTCCCAGAGGACGGAAATTATTGATCAAACAGAGTTCGGCTGTTTACTGAGGACGAGACTCCGAGGACTCACTGGGTTAGAAACATAATCATAGAGACATAAACATGCACACATACAGTATATATATACACACATATATATATATATAGATATATATATCTATATATATATGTGTGTACACAGTGTATGTATTTATACACACACACCTGTATATTTACAGTATATACAGTGAGTATAATGAGTATTTAACACGCTGCTATTTAACAAGTTCTCCACTTAGAGATCATGGAGGGTCTGATGTCCTCGTAGGACCATGTCCACTGTGAGAGACATGTCCACTGTGAGAGACATGTCCACTGGGAGAGACATGTCCACTGTGAGAGACATGTCCACCGTGAGAGACATGTCCACTGGGAGAGACATGTCCACTGTGAGAGACATAATCTAAAAAAACATCCAGAAATCACAATGTATGATTTATTAACTATTTATTAGTATGATCCAGCTGTAAATAAGTATTTAACAGCTGAGAAGATCCATGTTAACATCTGGTCCAGCAGCCTTTGGTTCCAACGGTTCCTGTAGTCCTTCACCAGGTCTGACACCCTGCAGAAGGGATTCTGGCCCCCCCTCCACACAGATCTTCTCTAGACCAGTCAGGTTTCTGGGCTCCCTCCAAAGATTCTCTATTGGGTTTAGGTCTGGAGACTGGCTAGCCCCCCCCCAGAACCTTGATCTGCTTCTTCCAGCCCCCCCTTGGTTCTCCTGGTTGTGGTCTTCGGGTCTTTGTCATGTTGGAAGACCTCGACCCATCTTCAATGCTCTAACTGAGGGAAGGAGGTTGGTCCCCAAAATCTCCTAATCCATGGCCCCGGTCCTCCTCTCCTTAATACAGTGCAGTCCCCCTGTCCCATGTGCAGCTACCCCCCCAAAGCATGATGCTACCCCCCCATGCTTCACAGTAGGGATGGTGGTCTTGGGATGGTCCTCATCATTCTTCTTCCTCCAAACACGGTTAGTGGAATCAGGACCAGAAAGTTCTATTCTGGTCTCATCAGACCACAGGACTTCCTCCCATGACTCCTCTGGATCCTCCAGATGGTCGTTGGCAGACTTAAGACGGGCCTGGACCTGGTCTGGTTTAAGCAGGGGAACCTTCCGGGCCATGCAGGATTTCAAACCATGACGTCTTAGTGTATTACCAACAGTAACCTTGGAAACGGTGGTCCCAGCTCTTTCCAAGTCCTGGACTAGCTCCTCCCGTAAATGGAGTGGGGGGGGGGACATTTTGAAGACAGACTAACAGGTCTTTGAGGGACATTATGAAGACAGACTAACAGGTCTTTGAGGGACATTATGAAGACAGACTAACAGGTCTTTGAGGGACATTATGAAGACAGACTAACAGGTCTTTGAGGGACAGAATTCTAGCTGATGGACAGCTGTTCAAATACTTATTTACAGCTGTATCATACAAATAAATAGTTAATAAATCATACATTGAGATTTCTGGATGTTTTTTTAGATTATGTCTCTCACAGTGGACATGTCTCTCACAGTGGACATGGTCCTACGAGGACATCAGACCCTCCATGATCTCTAAGTGGAGAACTTGTTATATAGCAGCGTGTTAAATACTCATTATACTCACTGTACATGTATGTTTCTCTGTCTGTCTCTTTGTCTTTCTCTCTGTCTGTCTCTCTATCTCTCTGCCTGCCTGTCTGTCTGTCTGTCTGTCTGTCTGTCTGCCTGTCTGTCTGTCTGCCTGTCTCTCTGTCTGTCTGTCTGTCTGCCTGTCTGTCTGTCTGTCTCTCTGTCTGCCTGTCTCTCTGTCTGTCTGTCTGTCTGTCTCTCTGTCTGTCTGTCTTTCCTCCTCCGTGTCTGCAGTAGACTTTGTCTCCTCCGCGCTGCTGAGAGATATTTAATGTCCCATGTTATGGTTTTTATTACTTCCTCTAATGTCTTTTCTGTCCTTTGTTTTCTTAACGGAGCGGTCAGCAGACGGAGGAGGGACCGGAGACACGCCGGCGATTAGTTCCAGCCAATCAGGACGCAGGACGCAGGAAGCAGGAAGCAGGACACAGGACGCAGGACGCAGGAAGCAGGACGAAGGAAGCAGGACGCAGGACGCAGGACGCAGGAAGCAGGACGCAGGACGCAGGACAAAGGACAAAGGACAAAGGACGCAGGACGCAGAAGCAGGAAGCAGGACGCAGGAAGCAGGACAAAGGACGCAGGACAAAGGACGCAGGACGCAGGAAGCAGGAAGCAGGACGCAGGAAGCAGGAAGCAGGACGAAGGACGCAGGAAGCAGGACGCAGGACGCAGGACAAAGGAAGCAGGAAGCAGGAAGCAGGATGCAGGACGATTATTTTTGCATTTTCTCTTATTTTTATGTTTTTTTGGCTTTTTTCGTCATTTGAAGCAACATTTAACTCTATTTTTTAAGGTATTTTTTTCAATTTTTTTTCACATTTTTATTTCTTATTTTGATGTTTTTTCTTATTTTGAACATTTTGACACTTTTGTCCTATTTTTGTCACTTTTTCCTCAATGTTTTTTCCCTTTTTGTAGTTTTTTTAAATTATTATTTTGGCATTTTTTTGTTATTTATATAAACATTTTCACACTTTTTCTAACATATTTTGTTGCTTTTCTCAATATTTTTCCTTTTTTTCCCATTTTTGTCCCTTATTCAGAACCTCTTGGCGTCTTTCTTGTCTTCCTCCACCCTTCCTCCTCCTGTGTGTTTCTTGTCTTCCTCCACCCTTCCTCCACCCTTCCTCCTCCTGTATGTGTGTTTCTTGTCTTCCTCCACCCTTCCTCCTCCTGTGTGTGTGTTTCTTGTCTTCTTCCACCCTTCCTCCACCCTTCCTCCTCCTGTGTGTGTGTTTCTTGTCTTCCTCCACCCTTCCTCCACCCTTCCTCCTCCTGTGTGTGTGTTTCTTGTCTTCCTCCACTCTTCCTCCTCCTGTGTGTGTGTTTCTTGTCTTCTTCCACCCTTCCTCCACCCTTCCTCCACCCTTCCTCCTCCTACATGTGTGTTTCTTGTCTTCCTCCACCCTTCCTCCTCCTACATTGTGTGTTTCTTGTCTTCCTCACCCTTCTCCTCCTGTGTGTTGTTCTTGTCTTCCTCCACCCTTCCTCCTCCTGTGTGTGTGTTTTCTTGTCTTCTTCCACCCTTCCTCCACCCTTCCCTCCACCCTTCCTCCTCCTGTGTGTTGTGTTTCTTGTCTTCCTCCACCCTTCCTCCACCCTTTCCTCCT
>NW_022604153.1:0-3330 GCF_008692095.1 Etheostoma spectabile | reverse complement strand
ACTGTACTCATGAATATGCCCTGTGAATGTAAAAAGGAATCCATTTGATTGTTGTATGTAAAATGTTAATGTACAAATTGAAATAAATGGACTGGATTAAAAAGCAATGTCGTTCCCCCTGAAATATCAAAAAAAGGATTTATTGGCAAGTATGGTAACACGAGGGATTTGCCTCGGTGGTTGGTGCATGAACATATTAAACATTAATATGCAATAAACAATAAATACAGAAGCAAAAATACACAAAATCGCTCTTTAACATCAAGAAGAAAGAGTCTCGTGACATGATGTACTCCAGTGAGTAGTAGTGGTGGAATACTTTCAACATTTGGAAATAAAGCAACTTGATTGGTTTAAAAAAACAGCAGCGTTCAGTTTCTATGCTCCTCATATCTGGAATAAACTCCCAGAAACCTGTAGATCCGCTGCTACTCTCAGTTCTTTTAAATCGAGGCTGAAGACCTTTCTTTTTGATGCTGCCTTTCTTTAAATGAATGCTCATTTCTTTAAATTTCTTATGCTGCACTGTAACTTTTATTCTTGTGTTTTATGTGTCCTAATGTTTCTATTTTGTTTTTAACTGTCTATTCATGTGTTTTACCGGTTTTTAATGCTTATGATTTTTACCTGTTTGTACTTGTGTTTTATCTGTTTAACTGATTTTGTGTGAAGCACTTTGAATTGCCCTGTTGCTGAAATGTGCTCTACAGATAAAGCTGCCTGGCCTTGTGGAGTTTTCCCTGCCTTGCCATCACCTTCCCCCGTTTTTTGGGTTGCGGATTTCTGGATTTCGTTTTGTTCCCTGTGCTTGGTTGGACTGTCGTTTGAAACAAACCCTGCTTACGTTCCCTGCTACTCTGCATTTGGGTCCTCCTTGATTGATTGATAAATCCATCATATTTATCAATCTGTTGAACTTTTTGGATGACTTAGTTTAAAAATGTAATTTTTATTGGAAGGATAATCTTAGCAATAGCATTCATAGGTCATTAGTGTGTTTTTGAATTGCGAAAAAAACACACTCAACTACAACATGTTGTCATTACAAAACCGAGCAGGTGCTTCCCTTGGCCTTAAAACACTGTCACATCCACAACAAACGGTGGGATGTCAAAGTCAAAGTCAAAAGTACTTTTACTGGTCTCCTTAAGGAGAACTTAGATTTGGACATTGGGTAAGTTACTTTGCTGCGAGAGTTACAGACACAACGACCAGCACGGGGTTAAACACAATTAAAAGACAAATGTACAGTCGACAAATTGTTTGGGAGAGAAGGTCGTCAGGATGCATTCTTCCAAGTTGTCATCAAGATCACACCAGAACCTGGAGTCAGTCTCATTGCTCACCATTTAAAGCAGGGGTTCCCAAACTTAGGGTCGGGACCCAAAATGGGTCGCGGACCCGTTTTATTGGGTCGCCAATTGGCGGAGTAAAATGCATCTCAATCTTATGTGAATGAGCGTTCTTTTTTGCTACACTCGTCTGTTCAGCTCAGATAAATTGGGGGGGGGGGGGGTTCTCTCTCCCCCCCCCCCCCCCCCCCCCCAGGAGGGGATGAGAACAAGAGTTGAGAAAGGGGTGAGACACAGAAAGGAGAATAGAGACCTTTTCTGGTTTTGTTTACTTTTTATAATGGAATAAATATACTTCATATCCATTTAAATTCATGGTTTGTTCCGTCTTTTGTCCACAGTTTAGAAATGTAGATGTTACAATGATTCATGGAAATGTATTTTTGTAAATTTGGGTCCCGGGGGGGACACCAAATTTCTCTTTTGGGAGAAAAAAGTTTGGGAACCACTGATTTAAAGGATCCATGTCCACCTGCAGAGGGCGCTGCTGGTTGAAAGTTGGTCACACAGGAGTGGAACTCACCACATAACCCCCCCCCCCCCCAAAAAAAAATGTTCAAAAAACATCTAAAAAACTGGTTCATAACACATCAGACGTGTCAGCATTAATAAATAAGAATGTGTGTTTTCACTCAACCCAACCGTGCTGCCACTTGTGTCTCTATTGTGTCAATGTGTAGTATCTTTTTTATTTTATTTTATTTCATTTTATTTATTTTTTTATTTTCCCTAATGTCTGTATTACATTCGTACACTGTATTGATTAACGTGATTTGAAGAGTTTTATGCGTTTTACTACTTTTTATATGTGTCTTGTTGACTGTAATCTTCTTATTGTTGTTGTTGGTTTTTTAGGGAGACAATATTAACATCTGTCCAGGGACAACGGATGAAAAAGAGCCTTTTGACTAATTCTGGTGCATTCACAGCAATTTTAATTAATGTACACTGTCCCTGTCTAATAAATTAGTAAAATATGAAAATATAAATAACCCTGTAAAGGCCAGTGGGCCATTGACTCGGCCTGTAGCAGGGTTTCCCAACTTTTTCCCGTTAATGACGGTTACACCGTAATTTCCCATTTTTTGGGATCAATAAATTTCCATCTATCTATCTATCAGGATCCCTAAACTGACATATATTGAAGGACGGGTCCCCAGTTGATAAGAGTTCATCCCAGGGGGCCCCCATTCAGTTGTATTTTAGATGTTTTATTACATAATTTTAGATTCTTTATTACAGAATGTGTGCGAAACCCATGACCGAAATAGTAGAACATGTTGTCATTGTGTTACTCATGGACGGAGAAAATAGAATAAATGATCTCTCTTTGTGCCGGGGACCCACTGAAACCCCCTCAAGGACCCCTCTATAGGAACCACTAAACCACAATCAGTCAGCCAGTCGGTCAGTCGGTCAGTCGGTCAGTCGGTCAGTCAGCCAGTCAGTCAGTCAGTCAGTCAGTCAGCCAGCCAGTCAGTCAGTCAGCCAGCCAGCCAGTCAGTCAGCCAGTCAGTAGGTCAGTCAGTCAGTCAGTCAGTCAGCCAGTCAGTCAGCCAGCCAGTCAGTCAGTAGGTCAGTCAGTCAGTCAGCCAGCCAGCCAGTCAGTCAGCCAGTGAGTCAGTCAGCCAGTCAGTAGGTCAGTCAGCCAGCCAGTCAGTCAGCCAGCCAGTCAGTAGGTCAGTCAGTCAGTCAGTCAGCCAGTCAGTCAGTCAGCCAGCCAGTCAGCCAGTCAGTCAGTCGGTCAGTAGGTCAGTCAGCCAGTCAGCCAGCCAGCCAGCCAGTCAGTCAGTCAGCCAGCCAGCCAGCCAGTCAGTCAGTCAGCCAGCCAGCCAGTCAGTCAGCCAGTCAGTCAGTCAGTCAGCCAGTCAGTAGTCAGTCAGTCAGTCAGTCAGCCAGTCAGCCAGCCAGTCAGCCAGCCAGCCAGCCAGTCAGTCAGCCAGCCAGTCAGTCAGCCAGTCAGTCAGCCAGCCAGTCA
>NW_022604152.1:0-9045 GCF_008692095.1 Etheostoma spectabile | reverse complement strand
AAATATATAAAATATAAAAATGTGAAAATGTGAAAATATATAAAATATTAAATATAAAATATAAAAAATAAAATATGAAAATATAAAATATAAAAATATAAAATATAAAAATATAAAAAATATGAAAATATAAAATATGAAAATATAAAATATAAAAATATAAAATATGAAATATAAAATATAAAAATATAAAAAATATGAAAATATAAAATATGAAAATATGAAAATGTGAAAATATAAAATTATGAAAATATGAAAATATAAAATGTGAAAATATAAAATATGAAAATGTGAAAATGTGAAAATATAAAATTATGAAAATATAAAAATATAAAAATAGGAAAATGTGAAAATGTGAAAATATAAAAATATGAAAATATAAAACATGAAAATATGAAAAAATAAAATATAAAAATGTGAAATGTGAAATATAAAAATATGAAAATGTGAAAATATAAAATACAAAATGTAAAAATTTATAAAATATAAAATTTAAAAATATGAAACTATAAATGTTAGTGCAGAAAAAAAAGATGGGGGGGTGTGGAGCACAGTCCTGAGAGCAGCTGTATACACATATAGAGCAGAGAGATAACGGGTTGGTAGACACATTATGCAGAATATATCTTGGGTTATCAAAGTCCTGAGTATTAAATATTACACAGTAAAGAAATGAAATGGTTAAGTAAGGGACTCAGCAGTAGACACTAAGGAATGAGTTTGTTCTGGTGCATATACTGATTTTTATACAGATTTTATACAGATTTCAATATTTAAAAGGGATAAACTGAAATTAAATCCAGTAAACATTTGTCAACGTGTTGTTTAAACGCTCTGGGAAATAAAACACAACTCAACCATGTGATTTTTTCCCACATTACAACTTTTAGAGCTCACGAACGCAGCGAAGTCCTGTTCGTTAGAAACCACGTCCCATCCGAGGAGGAGCACCTGAACGCAGCACACTGACAGAGAGTGACGTCAGCACAGCCCGGGCCGGGGTCTTGGTTTTCATTGGTTCGATAAAATAACAGCCACAAAAATGAGCCAATCAGATTGAAGCGGTGTGAGATTTGTTTTTTTTACATAACGACAGAAACATTTCAAAACATGTCAGCAACACGAGGCCGAGCCATGGCGGCTCAGAGTGTAGTTTATTATAGTTTATTATAGTTTAATGTAGTTTAATATAGTTTATTATAGTTCATTATAGTTTATTATAGTTTATTATAGTTTATTATAGTTTATTATAGTTTATTGTAGTTTATTATAGTTTATTATAGTTCATTATAGTTTATTATAGTTTATTATAGTTTAATGTAGTTTAATATAGTTTATTATAGTTTATTATAGTTTAATGTAGTTTATTATAGTTTATTATAGTTCATTATAGTTTATTATAGTTTATTATAGTTTATTATAGTTTATTATAGTTTATGTAGTTTATTATAGGCTTATTTATTATAGTTCATTATAGTTTTATTATAGTTTATATTATATGTTTAATTTAGTAGTTATAATATAGTTTATTACGTAGTGTTTATTATAGTTTATTATAGTCATCTATATAGTTTATTATAGTTTATTAGTAGTTTATTATAGTTTATTTTATTTTATTATAGTTTATTATAGTTTAATTATAGTTTATTATAGTTTATTATAGTTTAATGTAGTTTAATATAGTTTATTATAGTTTATATAGTTTATTATAGTTCATTATAGTTTATTATAGTTTATTCTAGTTTATTATATTTATTGTAGTTTTATAGTTTATATAAGTTATTATAGTTTAGTTTAGTTTTTTATAGTTTAATATAGTTTAATATAGTTTAATATAGTTTAATATAGTTTATTATAGTTTATTATAGTTTTAATATAGTTTATTATAGGTTTATTATAGTTTAATATAGTGTTAATTTTGGTTAATATAGTTTAATATAGTTTATCTCGTGTTAATATAGTTTAATATAGTTTATCTGTTTATTATAGTTTATTTAGTTTAATATAGTTTATTATAGTTTTTTATAGTTAATATAGTTTATTATAGTTTATTATTTTTTTTTTTTTAATGTAGTTAATGTAGTTTAATATAGTTTTATTAATAGTTTATTCTAGTTTATTCAGTTTTAGTGTAGTTTATTATAGTTTTTTATAGTTTAATTATAGTTTATTATAGTTTATTATAGTTTATTGTATTTTATTGTGTTTATTATAGTTTTAATTATAGTTTATTAGAGTTATTATAGTTTATTATAGTTAATATAGTTTAATAGAGTGTTTAAATAGTTTAATATAGTTTATTATAGTTTATTATAGTTTAATATAGTTTATTATAGTTTAGTATAGTTGTAATAAGTTTATTATAGTTTATTATAGTTTAATAAGTTCTTATAGGTTTATTATAGTTTATATTTATTATAGTTATTATAGTTTATTATAGTTTAATATGTTTAATATAGTTTTAATATAGTTTAATATATTTTATATAGTTTTATTATAGTTTTAATATAGTTTTTATTATAGTTTATTATAGTTTCATATAGTTTATTATAGTTTAATATAGTTTAATATTTTATTATCGTTTATTATAGTTTAATATAGTTTATTATAGTTATTATAGTTTATTTAGTTTATTATAGTTAATATAGTTTATTATAGTTTATTATAGTTTATTATAGTTTATTATAGTTTATTATAGTTTAATATAGTTTATTATAGTTTATTATTTTATTAAGTTTATTATAGTTTATTATAGTTTAATATAGTTTATTATAGTTTATTATAGTTTAATATAGTTTTATTATAGTTTATTATAGTTTAATATAGTTTAATATAGTCTATATGTAGTTTAATATACTCTATATGTAGTTTAATATACTCTATATGTAGTTTAATATAGTCTATATGTAGTTTTAATACAGTCTTATGTAGTTTAATATAGTCTATATGTAGTTTAATACAGTCTATATGTAGTGTAATATAGTCTATATGTAGTTTAATATAGTCTATATTGTAGTTTTATATAGTCTATATGTAGTTTAATATAGTCTATATGTAGTTTAATATACTCTATATGTAGTTTAATATAGTCTATATGTAGTTTAATATACTCTATATGTAGTTTAATATAGTCTATATGTAGTTTAATACAGTCTATATGTAGTTTAATATAGTCTATATGTAGTTTAATATAGTCTACATGTAGTTTAATATAGTCTATATGTAGTTTAATATAGTCTATATGTAGTTTAATACAGTCTATATGTAGTTTAATATAGTCTATATGTAGTTTAATATACTCTATATGTAGTTTAATATAGTCTATATGTAGTTTATATACTCTATATGTAGTTTAATATAGTCTATATGTAGTTTAATACAGTCTATATGTAGTTTAATATAGTCTATATGTAGTTTAATATAGTCTATATGTAGTTTAATATAGTCTATATGTAGTTAAATATAGTTTAATATATAGTCTATATGTAGTTTAATATAGTCTATATGTAGTTTTATAGTTTAATATAGTCTATATGTAGTTTAATATAGTTTAATATAGTCTATATGTAGTTTAATATAGTCGATATGTAGTTTAATATAGTCTATATGTAGTTTAATATAGTCTATATGTAGTTTAATATAGTCTATATGTAGTTTAATATAGTCTATAGTAGTTTAATACAGTCTATATGTAGTTTAATATATACTAATGTAGTTTAATATAGTTTAATATAGTTTAATATAGTCTTATATGTTTAATATAGTCTATATGTAGTTTAATATAGTCTATATGTAGTTTAATACAGTCTATATGTAGTTTAATATATACTAAATGTAGTTTAATATAGTTTAATATAGTTTAATATAGTTTAATATAGTCTATATGTAGTTTAATATAGTCTATATGTAGTTTAATATAGTCTATATGTAGTTTAATACAGTCTATATGTAGTTTAATATAGTCTATATGTAGTTTAATATAGTCTATAGTAGTTTAATGCAGTCTATATGTAGTTTAATATATACTAAATGTAGTTTAATATAGTCTATATGTAGTTTTATATAGTCTACATGTAGTTTAATACAGTCTATATGTAGTTTAATATATACTAAATGTAGTTTAATATAGTTTAATATAGTTTAATATAGTCTATATGTAGTTTAATATAGTCTATATGTAGTTTAATATAGTCTATATGTAGTTTAATATGTCTATATGTAATTTAATATAGTCTATATGTAGTTTAATATAGTCTATATGTAGTTTAATATAGTCTATATGTAGTTTAATATAGTCTATATGTAATTTAATATAGTCTCTATGTAAGTTTAATATAGTCTATATGTAATTAATATAGTCTATATGTAGTTTAATATATACTAAATGTAGGTTAATATAGTCTATATGTAGTTAATATAGTCTATATGTAGTTTAATATAGTCTAGATGTAGTTTAATCAGTCTATATGTAATTTAATATAGTCTATATGTAATTAATATAGTCTATATGTAGTTTAATACAGTCTATATGTAGTTTAATATAGTCTTTATGTAATTTAATAGAGTCTATATGTAGTTTAATATATACTAAATGTAGGTTAATATATACTAAATGTAGGTTATTATAGTCTATATGTAGTTTAATATAGTTTATATAGTTTAATATAGTCTATAGTAGTTTAATATGTCTATATTTAGTTTAATATAGTCTATACGTAGTTTATATAGTTTAATATAGTTTAATATAGTCTATATGTAGTTTAATATAGTTTAATATAGTCTACATGTAGTTTAATATAGTCTATATAGTAGTTTAATATAGTTTAATATAGTTTAATATAGTCTATATGTAGTTAATATAGTTTAATATAGTTTAATATAGTCTATATGTAGTTTAATATAGTCTATATGTAGTTTAATATAGTCTATATGTAGTTTAATATATACTAAATGTAGTTTAATATATACTAAATGTAGTTTAATATAGTCTATATGTAGTTAATCATATACTAAATGTAGTTTAATAGTCTATATGTAGTTTAATATAGTCTATATGTAGTTATATAGTCTATATGTAGTTTAATATAGTCTATATGTAGTTAATATATACTAAATGTAGTTTAATATAGTCTATATGTAGTTTAATACAGTCTATATGTAGTTTAATATAGTCTATATGTAGTTTAATATAGTCTATATGTAGTTTAATATAGTCTATATGTAGTTAATATAGTCTATATGTAGGTAATATAGTCTATATGTAGTTTAATATAGTCTATATGTAGTTTTATATACTAAATGTAGTTAATATAGTCTATATGTAGTTTAATATAGTCTATATGTAGTTTAATATAGTCTATATGTAGTTTAATATAGTCTATCTGTAGTTTAATATAGTCTATATGTAGTTTAATATAGTCTATATGTAGGTTAATATAGTCTATATGTAGTTTAATATAGTCTATATGTAGTTTAATATAGTCTATACATAGTTTAATATAGTTTAATATAGTTTAATATAGTCTATATGTAGTTTAATAATAGTTTAATATAGTCTATATGTAGTTTAATATAGTCTATATGTAGTTTATATAGTTTAATATAGTTTAATATAGTCTATATGTAGTTTAATATAGTTTAATATAGTTTAATATAGTCTATATGTATTTTAATATATACTAAATGTAGTTTAATATATACTAAATGTAGTTTAAATATAGTCTATATGTAGTTTAATATACTCAAGTAGTAGTTTAATAGTCTATATGTAGTTTAATATAGTCTATATGTAGTTTAATATAGTCTATATGTAGTTTAATATATACTAAATGTAGTTTAATATAGTCTATATGTAGTTTAATATAGTCTATATGTAGTTTAATATATACTAAATGTAGTTTAATATATACTAAATGTAGTTTAATATAGTCTATATGTAGTTTAATATATACTAAATGTAGTTTAATAGTCTATATGTAGTTTAATAGTCTTATGTAGTTTAATATAGTCTATATGTAGTTTAATATATACTAAATGTAGTTTAATATAGTCTATATGTAGTTTAATATAGTCTATATGTAGTTTATATAGTCTATATGTAGTTTTAATATAGTCTATATGTAGTTTAATATAGTCTATATGTAGTTTAATATATACTAAATGTAGTTTAATATAGTCTATATGTAGTTTAATATACTCTATATGTAGTTTTATATAGTCTATATGTAATTTAATATAGTCTATATGTAGTTTAATATATACTAAATGTAGGTTAATATATACTAAATGTAGGTTTTTATAGTCTATATGTAGTTAATATAGTTTAATATAGTTAATATAGTCTATATGTAGTTTAATATAGTCTATATGTAGTTTAATATAGTCTATACGTAGTTTAATATAGTTAATATAGTTTAATATAGTCTATATGTAGTTTAATATAGTTTAATATAGTCTATATGTAGTTTAATATAGTCTATATGTAGTTTACTATATCTAATATGTAGTTTAATACAGTCTATATGTAGTTTAATATAGTCTATATGTAGTTTAATATACTCTATATGTAGTTTAATATAGTATATATGTAGTTTAATATACTCTATATGTAGTTTAATATAGTCTATGTAGTTTAATACAGTCTATAGTAGTTTAATATAGTCTATATGTAGTTTAATATAGTCTATATGTGTTTAATATAGTCTATATGTAGTTTAATATAGTTTAATAGTCTATATGTAGTTTAATATAGTCTATATGTAGTTAATATAGTTTAATATAGTCTATATGTAGTTTAAATAGTTTTAATATAGTCTATATGTAGTTTAATATAGTCTATATGTAGTTTAATATAGTCTATATGTAGGTTAATATAGTCTATATGTAGTTTAATATAGTCTATATGTAGTTTAATATAGTCATATGTAGTTTAATACAGTCTATATGTAGTTTAATATATACTAAATGTAGTTTAATATAGTTTAATATAGTTTAATATAGTCTATATGTAGTTTAATATAGTCTATATGTAGTTTAATATAGTCTATATGTAGTTTAATACAGTCTATATGTAGTTTAATATATACTAAATGTAGTTTAATATAGTTTAATATAGTTTAATAGTTTAATATAGTCTATATGTAGTTTAATATAGTCTATATGTAGTTTAATATAGTCTATATGTAGGTAATACAGTCTATATGTAGTTTAATATAGTCTATATGTAGTTTAATATAGTCATATGTATTAATGCAGTCTATATGTAGTTTAATATATACTAAATGTAGTTTAATATAGTCTATATGTAGTTTATATAGTCTACATGTAGTTTAATACAGTCTATATGTAGTTAATATATACTAAATGTAGTTTATATAGTTTAATATAGTTTAATATAGTCTATATGTAGTTTAATATAGTCTATATGTAGTTTAATATAGTCTATGTAGTTTAATATAGTCTATATGTAATTTAATATAGTCTATATGTAGTTTAATATAGTCTATATGTAGTTTAATATAGTCTATATGTAGTTTAATATAGTCTATAGTAATTTATATAGTCTATATGTAATTTAATATAGTCTATATGTAATTTAATATAGTCTATATGTAGTTTTAATATATACTAAATGTAGTTTAATATAGTTTTAATATAGTTTAATATAGTTTAATATAGTCTATATGTAGTTTAATATAGTCTATATGTAGTTTAATATAGTCTATATGTAGTTTAATACAGTCTATATGTAGTTTAATATAGTCTATATGTAGTTTAATATAGTCTATATGTAGTTTAATGCAGTCTATATGTAGTTTAATATATACTAAATGTAGTTAATATAGTCTATATGTAGTTTTATATAGTCTACATGTAGTTAATACAGTCTATATGTAGTTTAATATATACTAAATGTAGTTTAATATAGTTAATATAGTTTAATATAGTCTATATGTAGTTTAATATAGTCTATATGTAGTTTAATATAGTCTATATGTAGTTTAATATAGTCTATATGTAATTAATATATTCTATAGTAGTTTAATATAGTCTATATGTAGTTTAATATAGTCTATATGTAGTTTAATATAGTCTATATGTAATTTAATATAGTCTATATGTAATTTAATATAGTCTAATGTAATTTAATATAGTCTATATGTAGTTTAATATAATAAATGTAGGTTAATATAGTCTATATGTAGTTTAATATAGTCTATATGTAGTTTAATATAGTCTATATTAGTTTAATACAGTCTTATGTATTTAATATAGTCTATATGTAATTTAATATAGTCTATATGTAGTTTAATACAGTCTATATGTAGTTTAATATAGTCTTTATGTAATTTAATATAGTCTATATGTAGTTTAATATATACTAAATGTAGGTTAATATATACTAAGTAGTTTATTAAGTCTATATGTAGTTTAATATAGTTTAATATAGTTTAATATAGTCTATATGTAGTTTAATATAGTCCTATATGTAGTTTAATATAGTCTATAGTAGTTTAATATAGTTTAATATAGTTTAATATAGTCTATATGTAGTTTAATATAGTTTAATATAGTCTACATGTAGTTTAATATAGTCTATATGTAGTTTAATATAGTTTAATATAGTTAATATAGTCTATAGTAGTTTAATATAGTTTAATATAGTTTAATATAGTCTATATGTAGTTTTAATATAGTCTATATGTAGTTTAATATAGTCTATCTGTAGTTTAATATATACTAAATGTAGTCTTAATATATCTAATGTAGTTTAATATAGTCTATATGTAGTTTTAATATATACTAAATGTAGTTTAATAGTCTATATGTAGTTTAATATAGTCTATATGTAGTTTAATATAGTCTATATGTAGTTTAATATAGTCTATATGTAGTTTAATATATACTAAATGTAGTTTAATATAGTCTATATGTAGTTTAATACAGTCTATATGTAGTTTAATATAGTCTATATGTAGTTAATATAGTCTATATGTAGTTTAATATAGTCTATATGTAGTTTTAATATAGTCTATATGTAGGTTA
>NW_022604151.1:0-7179 GCF_008692095.1 Etheostoma spectabile | reverse complement strand
GTGATGTTGTGATGTGATGTTGTGATGTGATGTTGTGATGTTGTGATGTTGTGATGTGATGTTGTGATGTTGTGATGTTGTGATGTTGTGATGTTGTGATGTTGTGATGTTGTGATGTTGTGATGTTGTGATATTGTGATATTGTGATATTGTCTTTATCGCCGACGTTGTCTGGTGCTCTTCCTTTCTCTTCCTTTAAAAACATTTTTAACCCTCGTGTTGTCTTCCACCGCGGACCGGTTGTCTTTCTGGGACAACGTGGGAAAATTACCTTCTTCGGGGCGCATTTCCCGACGTTTTATTCACCTTTTCCTTATAAATTCATGTCCACTAAACCCAATTTAAATGACGTAATATTTAGTTTTCTGGTTTTAAAGAAAGCCAACGACGTGAATTATTTTCATTTAACAGTTAAGATCAGTGGGTCACAGACTGGCTATTGTTTTAAGACCATTTCATTTAGCTTTCCAAATGCTAAAAAATTGAATAAAAACACCCAATATCAAATGGACGTAATCCTTAATATGACCTGCAAAGACTGTCGCACGGGTTCTATACGGCTGACGTTATTTTTGGGCACTTTGGTGGAAAGAAACCCATATGTCTGATATAAAAACTTTAAAAACACGAGGGTTAATCCTCATGTTGTCCTCGGGTCAAACTGACCCGATTTCCGTTAATTTCTTTTTCCCCCCCACAAAATACCTTTAAAATAGCTTTAAAATAGCTTTAAAAATAGCTTTAAAAATAGCTTTAAAAATAGCTTTAAAAATAGCTTTAAATAGCTCTAAAATAGCTTAAAAATAGCTTTAAAATACCTTTAAAAACAGCTTTAAAATAGCTTTAAAATAGCTTAAAAATAGCTTTAAAAATAGCTTTAAAAATAGCTTAAAAGAGCTTTAAAAATAGCTTTAAAAACAGCTTTAAAAATAGCTTTAAATAGCTCTAAAATAGCTTAAAAATAGCTTTAAAATACCTTTAAAAACAGCTTTAAAATAGCTTTAAAATAGCTTAAAAATACCTTTAAAAATACCTTTAAAAATAGCTTTAAAATAGCTTTATTTGACGCCACTTTCCTTCCAGTCTACTTCTGCTCGTTGTCTGTTGTTTGCCTGGTTGTTTGTGTGTTTACTTGTTTGTTTGTTTGCTTTTATTGTAGAAAACGCTGCTGTAACAGGGGTGTTTCCCCGCTGTCGGATGAATAAACTATCATCTAATCTAATTTTATCTAATCTAATCTTCTCTAATCTAATCTAAAAAGTTTTGGAAAAACAAAAAAAAATTTTTTTTAAAAAGAAGCATCTACAACATTAAAAAAAAGTGACAAAAGTGTGAAAAAAGCGATAATATTGTTGAAAATAAGTGACGATTTTTTTTTCTTCTCATGGTTGACGGGAAGACCGAAAACAGCAAAAAAAAAAAAAAAAAAAATCCACCCTAATCGTGGAGGAGAAACACTGCAGCTCTACCTCCTCCACCCGTTTCTCCTCCAGAGACACCATCTTCAGCAGCTCCTCCTCCGACGGCAGGCTCTCCTCCTTTATGACGATGGGGGGAGGGGGAGGACGGCAGGTCGCCATGGCGACCGGCTGCTGATGCGCAGGCGGCGGGTTGATGATGACGAAGACGGGCGGCGGGTGAGTCGGGGGGAGCAGCGTGGGGGTGAGGGGGGAGCCGGCCGGGTTCGGGACTCCCCCGTAGTCCTCCGTCTGCATCGACACGTGGGTGGGGGGGCACAGGGCTCATGGAGCCCCAACGGGACCCAGGGGGATCAGGGGGTGAGGGAGGACGGGTCCCCACCGTGGTGAGATAAATCTGGGGGGGGTCGCTCAGAGGAGGAGCAGCAGTCTGGGGAAGAAAGAGAAAATCAATGGGAGACAAGGGGAGAGAATGGGAGAGAGTGGGAGAGAATAGGAGAGAATGGGAGAGAATGGGAGAAAAAGGGAGAGAGTGGGAGAGAAAGGGAGAGAATGGTAGCGAGTGGGAGACAATGGGAGAGAGTGGGAGAGAATGGGAGAGAGTGGTAGAGAATGGGAGAGAATGGGAGAAAAAGGGAGAGAGTGGTAGAGAATGGGAGAGAATGGGAGAAAAAGGGAGAGAGTGGTAGAGAATGGGAGAGAATGGGAGAAAAAGGGAGAGAGTGGGAGAGAATGGGAGAAAAAGGGAGAGAGTGGTAGAGAATGGGAGAAAAAGGGAGAGAGTGGTAGAGAATGGGAGAAAAAGGGAGAGAGTGGGAGAGATTGGGAGAGAATGGGAGAGAGTGGGAGAAAAAGGGAGCGAGTGGTAGAGAGCGGTAGAGAATGGGAGAGAACAAAAAAAAGTGTAAAAGTAATAAAGTGTCCAAGCAGGGGGGCGGGGCCTGGACACTGACCTGTGATTGGCCGGCGGCGCTGACCGGTGTCTGAGGGCTGAGAGCCGGAGTTGGACAGGGAGACGGCTGGGTGACGATCACCTGGAGAGCCGAGTCAACAGCGCCACCTACTGACGGAGAGGAGCTCGAGTCTGATAATACACAGACCTGAGGAGGAGGAGGGAAGGGGGGGGGGGGAGGAGGAGGGGGGGAGAAGATAGGGGAAAACATCAGGATGGAGGAGGTAAATTCATAGAGTATTAAAAGGCCCCATGGTAGGAAAATGTCATGAGGTTTTTTAACATTAACCCCCATGTTGTCCCCATGTTGTCCCCATGTTGTCCCCATGTTGCCCTCATGTTGTCCCCATGTTGCCCTCATGTTGCCCTCATTTTGTCCCCATGTTGCCCTCATGTTGTCCCCATGTAGTCCCCATGTTGCCCTCATGTTGCCCTCATGTTGTCCCCATGTAGTCCCCATGTTGCCCTCATGTTGCCCTCATGTTGCCCTCATGTTGTCCCCATGTTGTCCCCATGTTGTCCCCATGTTGCCCTCATGTTGCCCTCATGTTGCCCTCATGTTGTCCCAATGTTGCCCTCATGTTGTCCCCATGTTGTCCCCATGTTGCCCTCATGTTGCCTTCATGTTGTCCCCATGTAGTCCTCATGTTGTCCCCATGTAGTCCCCATGTTGCCCTCATACTGCCCTCATGTTGCCCTCATGTAGTCCTCATGTTGCCCTCATGTAGTCCCCATGTTGCCCTAATGTTAACCCTCATGTTGTCCCCATGTTGCCCTCATGTTGCCCTCATGTAGTCCTCATGTAGTCCCCATGTTGCCCTCATGTAGTCCCCATGTAGTCCCCATGTTGCCCTCATGTTGCCCTCATGTTGCCCCCATGTAGTCCTCATGTTGTCCCCATGTTGCCCCCATGTAGTCCTCATGTAGTCCTCACGTAGTCCCAATGTTGCCCTCATACTGCCCTCATGTTGCCCTCATGCAGTCCTCATGTTGCCCTCATGTTGCCCTCATGTAGTCCCCATGTGGCCCTCATGTTGCCCTCATGTTAACCCCATGTTGTCCCCATGTTGTCCCCATGTTGTCCCCATGTTGTCCCCATGTTGCCCTCATGTAGTCCTCATGTTGCCCTCATGTAGTCTCCATGTTGCCCTCATGTAGTCCCCATGTTGCCCTCATGTAGTCCCCATGTTGCCCCCATGTTGCCCTCATGTTGCCCCCATGTTGCCCCCATGTAGTTCTCATGTTGTCCTCATGTTGCCCTCATGTAGTCCTCATGTTGCCCTCATGTTGCCCCCATGTAGTTCTCATGTTGTCCCCATGTTGCCCCCATGTTGCCCTCATGTTGCCCCATGTTGCCCCCATGTAGTTCTCATGTTGTCCTCATGTTGCCCTCATGTAGTCCCCATGTTGCCCCATGTTGCCCTCATGTTGCCCCCATGTTGCCCCCATGTAGTTCTCATGTTGCCCTCATGTTGTCCTCATGTTGCCCTCATGTTGCCCTCATGTTGCCCTCATGTTGCCCTCATGTTGCCCCCATGTAGTTCTCATGTTGTCCCCATGTTGCCCCCATGTAGTTCTCATGTTGTCCTCATGTTGTCCTCATGTTGTCCTCATGTTGCCCTCATGTAGTCCTCATGTTGCCCTCATGTTGCCCTCATGTAGTCCCCATGTTGCCCTCATGTAGTCCCCATGTTGCCCCTATGTTGCCCTCATGTTGCCCCCATGTAGTTCTCATGTTGTCCTCATGTTGCCCTCATGTTGTCCCCATGTTGCCCTCATGTTGCCCCCATGTAGTTCTCATGTTGCCCTCATGTTGCCCTCATGTAGTCCTCATGTTGCCCTCATGTTGCCCCCAGACACTAATACACTCACCTCTCTGGGTGTGTGATCGACCAACAGGGCGGCGTCCTGTTGTATCAGCAGCTCCGTTTTGATTGGCCGTGGGGTGGGCGAGGCCTGCAGTGATTGGATGGTGAAGGTGGAGTAGAGGCCGGACTTCATGTAGTCGTTGCGGGAGCTCTTCTGGGCGCCGCTGGGCGACGAGCGCTGGGGATCAAAACAGAAATAAATCAGTTAATATCGTCACTGTGTGTCTGTATCCTGCCGAAATAATAATAAGACACAATAATAAAAATAATACATTGTAAATAATACTAATAATACTATAAGATAATACTAACAAGGCCTGAACTACACACACATGCTCAGTACCTATACATGCACTAATGGAGAGATGTCAGAGTGGGGTGGGGAAGGGGGGTGCCCATGGTAAGGCACCCCAAGCCTTTGGTCCGTACTGGGACTTGAACCAGCAACCCTCTGGTTCCCAACCCCTTACGGACTGAGCTACTGCCCCCCCCAAGAAGAACAGAAAGAAAAAAGAGAAAGTCAAAGTGTACCTGGGGTAAGCTCTTTGACTGACATGCAGAAGCCCCGCCCCCGGGCCCTTTTGATTGGCCGTTGGGGTCGGCGGCGTCCCTCCTCTGGCCCTCGTCTCCGGTGCGTAGCCCCTCCGGCTGAGATGGGTCGGGCTGACCGACGAACCTATAGACGAACTTCTGACCGCTCACCTTCTTTATGATGTTCTGGAAGAAGAAAACAACAATAAATAAATAAATAAATAAATAAATAATAATAAAGAGCTGGAACACAATGCACCGACTTACAGGTGAGATCATAAAAATACAGGTACTTCTATTACCTATGAGTAGCCCTAACTATGACACCTTTAACTCCCTATGACACCTTTAACTCCCAGCGACACCTTTAACTCCCACCTTTAACTCCAAGCGACACCTTTAACTCCCACCTTTAACTCCCACCTTTAACTCCCAGCGACACCTTTAACTCCCAGCGACACCTTTAACTCCCACTTTTAACTTCCTATGACACCTTTAACTCCCACCTTTATCTCCCTGTGACACCTTTAACTCCCTATGACACCTTTAACTCCCACCTTTATCTCCCTATGACACCTTTAACTCCCACCTTTATCTCCCAGCGACACCTTTAACTCCCTGTGACACCTTTAACTCCCACCTTTATCTCCCTGTGACACCTTTAACTCCCACCTTTATCTCCCAGCGACACCTTTAACTCCCACCTTTAACTTCCTATCCCACCTTTAACTCCCACCTTTAACTCCTTATGACACCTTTAACTCCCACCTTTAACTCCTTATGACACCTTTAACTCCAACCTTTAACTCCCACCTTTAACTCCTTATGACACCTTTAACTCCCACCTTTAACTCCTTATGACACCTTTAACTCCCACCTTTATCTCCCTGTGACACCTTGAACTCCCACCTTTATCTCCCTGTGACACCTTGAACTCCCACCTTTATCTCCCTGTGACACCTTGAACTCCCACCTTTATCTCCCTGTGACACCTTGAACTCCCACCTTCATCTCCCTGTGACACCTTGGACTCCCACCTTTATCTCCCTGTGACACCTTGAACTCCCACCTTTATCTCCCTGTGACACCTTTAACTCCCACCTTTATCTCCCTGTGACACCTTTAACTCCCACCTTTATCTCCCTGTGACACCTTTAACTCCCACCTTTATCTCCCTGTGACACCTTTATCTCCCACCTTTATCTCCCTGTGACACCTTTAACTCCCACCTTCATCTCCCTGTGACACCTTTAACTCCCACCTTTAACTCCCTATGACACCTTTAACTCCCACCTTTAACTCCCTGTGACACCTTTAACTCCCACCTTTAACTCCCTGTGACACCTTTAACTCCCACCTTTATCTCCCTGTGACACCTTTAACTCCCACCTTCATCTCCCTGTGACACCTTTATCTCCCTGTGACACCTTTAACTCCCACCTTTAACTCCCTGTGACACCTTTAACTCCCACCTTTATCTCCCTATGACACCTTTAACTCCCACCTTTATCTCCCTATGACACCTTTAACTCCCACCTTCATCTCCCTGTGACACCTTTATCTCCCTGTGACACCTTTAACTCCCACCTTCATCTCCCTGTGACACCTTTAACTCCCACCTTTAACTCCCTATGACACCTTTAACTCCCACCTTTATCTCCCTATGACACCTTTAACTCCCACCTTTATCTCCCTATGACACCTTTAACTCCCACCTTCATCTCCCTGTGACACCTTTATCTCCCTGTGACACCTTTAACTCCCACCTTTATCTCCCTATGACACCTTTAACTCCCACCTTCATCTCCCTGTGACACCTTTATCTCCCTGTGACACCTTTAACTCCCACCTTTAACTCCCTATGACACCTTTAACTCCCACCTTTAACTCCCTGTGACACCTTTAACTCCCACCTTCATCTCCCTGTGACACCTTTAACTCCCACCTTTGAGTGGGGGGGGGGGAATCAATACAGCATCGTATTGCGATATTTTCAGTGGTAATACTTTATTGATGCCCAGGCGCAAAGTATCGATGTTTTATTATATATATTATATATGTGTTGGTCAGTTTGTCCCGTTCTGCATCGATAACATTGAAGTGAGATGAACAAACAGAGAAATGTATGAAACAGATGTTTCAACAAAACAAAAACGTAAAAAAGAAAAAAAACTTAAAAAGTGACAAAAAAAAGGTTAAAAAAAATACTTGTTGAATGATGTATGAGTAATGCAGCTAATGTATTCACCTGAGCAACTCTAGCAGTACTGCAGTAGTACCTTATGGCAGTAGTACCTTGTGGCAGTAGTACCTTATGGCAGTAGTACCTTATGGCAGTAGTACCTTGTGGCAGTAGTACCTTGTGGCAGTAGTACTGCAGTAGTACCTTGTGGTATAGTACCTTGTCATA
>NW_022604150.1:0-2928 GCF_008692095.1 Etheostoma spectabile | reverse complement strand
TTTGTCTCTTTGTGGTAGTTTGGCATCTCTTTGTGGTAGTTTTGCGTCTCTTTGTGGTAGTTTGGCATCTCTTTGTGGTAGTTTTGAGTCTCTTTGTGGTAGTGTTGCGCCTCTTTGTGGTAGTTTGCACCCTTGTGTATTAGTTTTGCATCCCTGTGTAGTAGTTTTGCATCCCATTGTGGTAATTTTTCACCCCTTTGTGGTAGTTTTGCATCTCCTTACGGTAGTTTTGCATCCCTTTGTAGTAGCTTTGCATCCCTTTGTGGTAGTTTTGCTTCTCTTTGTGGTTGTTTTGTGTCCCTTTGTGGTAGTTTTGCATCCTTTTTTTGGTAATTTTGCATCCGTTTGTGGTAGTTTTTCACCCCTTTTTTGGTAGTTTTTCACCCCTTTTGTGGCAGTTTTGCATCCCTTTGTGGTAGTGTTGCATCCCTTTGTGGTAGTTGTGCGTCTCTTTGTGGTTGTTTGGCATCTTGTGTGGTAGTTTTGTGTCTCTTTGTGGTAGTTTGGCATCCCTTTGTCGTAGTTTGGCATCACTTTGTCGTAGTTTGTCATCCCTTTGTCGTAGTTTTGCGTCTCTTTGTGATAGTTTTGCATCCTGTGTGGTAGTTTTGCATCCCTTTGTGGTAGTTTTGCGTCTTTTTGTGGTAATTTTGCATTCCTTTGTGGTAGTTTTGCGTCCCTTTGTGGTAGTTTTGCGTCTCTTTGTGGTAGTTTTGCGTCTCTTTGTGGTAGTTTTGCGTCTCTTTGTGATAGTTTTGCATCCTGTGTGGTAGTTTTGTCTCTTTGTGGTAGTTTTGTCTCTTTGTGGTAGTTTGGCATCCCTTTGTTGTAGTTTTGCGTCTCTTTGTGATAGTTTGGCATCTCTTTGTGGTAGTTTTGCGTCTCTTTGTGGTAGTTTGGCATCCCTTTGTTGTAGTTTTGTATCCCTTTGTGGTAGTTTTGAGTCTCTTTGTGGTAGTGTTGCACCTCTTTGTGGTAGTTTGCACCCTTGTGTATTAGTTTTGCATCCCTGTGTAGTAGTTTTGCATCCCATTGTGGTAATTTTTCACCCCTTTGTGGTAGTTTTGCGTCTCTTTACGGTAGTTTTGCATCCCGTTGTAGTAGTTTTGCATCCCTTTGTGGTAGTTTTGCTTCTCTTTGTGGTTGTTTTGTGTCCCTTTGTGGTAGTTTTGCATCCTTTTTTTGGTAATTTTGCATCCGTTTGTGGTAGTTTTTCACCCCTTTTGTGGCAGTTTTGCATCCCTTTGTGGTAGTTTTGCGTATTTTTGTGGTAATTTTGCATCCCTTTGTGGTAGTTTTGCGTCTCTTTGTGGTAGTTTTGCGTCTCTTTGTGGTTGTTTTGCTTCTCTTTGTGGAAGTTTGGCATCCCTTTGTCGTAGTTTGGCATCCCTTTGTGGTAGTTTTGCATCCTTGTGTATTAGTTTGTGTAGTAGTTTTGCATCCCATTGTGGTAATTTTTCACCCCTTTTTGGTAGTTTTGCATCCCTTTATAGTAGTTATGCACACACACACACCACACACACACACACACACACACACACACACACACACACACAGACAGACACACACACTCAGAAACACACTCACAGACAGACACGCAATGCTCAGACACACACACAGACAGGCTTAGAGACACAGACACACACACACACAAACACAGACAGAGACACACACACACACTCAGAGACACACACACACACACACACACACACAGAGACACACACAGAGACGTAAACACACAGATACAGACACACACACACAGACCCCCCCACACACACATACAGACACACACACACAAAGACGCACAAACACACACACACACCTAACTTAACCTGTGTGTTTTTTTAATTAATTACGTTCTTTTATTGTTTTCATCATTTTTATTTTTACTGTTTGAATTTTTTTTAAACTTACTTATGTTTTTCAGTTTTTATTTTTTTCTGATTTGTTTATTTTTTGTTTTTTTAAATGTTTTTATTTCTGTGTTTTTGTTTTTGCCCGTTATTACTATTTTAGGTTTTTATTTTAAATGTTTTTTGTCTTGTGAACATTAGATTAAATAAAGTTAAATTACATCTTCATTTATTAAAGAAAAGAACTACAAACAGAAATATTATAAATACTTAAACTTTATCTTTGTATATATATACACACACACACACACATATGTATGAATGTGTGTGTGTGGATATATATGATAAATGTTTTTAATTTAATTCTTTCTATTTTTTAATTTTATTTCTCCTGGTTTAATTTTATTTAAAAGATAAAGTGCTTCTCGAGACACATGTCCTGTTTTTTTTTTGTTCAAGAGATCCAAAAACAGTAACAACAAGCAAAAAGAATCTCAGAACTTTATTGGTTTATTTAATTGTAATAAACCATAAAAACCCTTCAAATTAACATGGAGTCTGGTGGAAGAAGTCTTCAGATAAGTTCTTATAGAGCAAGTTAGTTTTTGATTGTGTGATTTATGTTTAATCTGCTCTAGCTTTTCCACCATCTTAGACACAGATAATATTATTATTATTATTATTATTATTATATTATATATATTATATTAATCATTATAATCTGTATTGATAGCCGTAGCCTTGCACCAACGTGGACTCCAGCTCCAGGGAGACCGCTAACGCTCGGCCACGTTAGGACTCTCTCTGGCTTCTGTTCATCACACGGTAACGAGGGGCCGACACACACAACACACACACACACACACCCACACACAACACACCCACACACACACACAACACCCACACCTCGTTGTTTGCGTGTAGCTTTGAAATAATTAAGTCTGAAATCTAAAAGCTGCTTCTTAGGAAGAAAACACAGAAACTCACCTGAGCAATTTCAGAGATCACCTCGCTCCCTCCGATCAGATCTGGGTCATTCCTGAGGGCCGTGTGTGTGTGTGTGTGTGTGTGTGTG
>NW_022604149.1:0-2541 GCF_008692095.1 Etheostoma spectabile | reverse complement strand
CACACACACACACACACACACACACACACACACACACACACACACACACACACACACACACACACACACACACACACACACACACATTCACTCTGTTGTGTCAGGACTAATGAGTGCGTTAACGAGGAGCAGGGATCTGAAAGAGAATCATCACATGAGCGGTCCACGTCCAGGGGGCGGGGGCTCGTCCTCATCCGGGGAGGGGGGGGGGGGGGGGGGGGGCTCGTCCTCTTTCGGGGGGGGGGGGGGGTGGGGGGGGCTCGTCCTCATCCGGGGAGGGGGGGGGGCCTTAGCTGGGACGCTGCTTTTGTCCCGGGCCGAATGGATTTGTATTACTGCAATACTAGAAGTACTAGAAGTATTGAGTGTTTACATCCCTGAATTAATTAATTAAAAACTTAGAGCTTAACTTCAAATTTGAGAAATGTGATGATGCTGCATAGAGCCGACCGATACGAATATTAGTTATGTTATGCCGATATATATATATATTTATTTATTTATTTTTTAATCTAGAAATGCATTACAAAGATGAAATTAGGAATTATTGAGACTAAAATTAAAGGAATGGATGTTGATGATAATCACAGACTGGAATATGTCAACTTTTACTCAACACTATTTCAACAACACTTCCATTTGTTTTACAATGCTATAAAATAGAATAAGACCCAAAATTAATGAAAGTAGAGATTTGTACTTGGCAAAGAGCGTTGGAATCAATCATGTTATTTTGGGGAATTAAAAAGAACATTGATATAGGACAACATGAGGACAACATGGGGAAAACATGAGGACAACATGGGGACAACATGAGGACAACATGAGGACAACATGAGGGCAACATGAGGGCAACATGAGGACAGCATGGGGACAACATGAGGACAACATGAGGGCAACATGAGGGCAACATGAGGGCAACATGAGGACAGCATGAGGGCAACATGAGGGCAGCATGGGGACAAGATGAAGACAACATGAGGACAACATGAAGACAACATGAGGACAGCATGAGGACAACATGAGGACAACATGAGGACAGCATGAGGACGTTCTTGGCTGTCAGCAGGTCCTGGAGGAGATTAACTACTCAATTTGCATCTAAAATGGCGTCTCCTCTCTGAGTCATCGCTCCGTCACGCCTCAGCGACAGGACATATTCAAATAGAGACTGAGGATATCAGAGGACATCAGCGCATGGATGTCAGAGACAAAGAGACCAAAAGACGCTCCTGATGTAAAACGGGTCTCTAAAACGCTGACAAATCACCTCATAAATAATAATAATAGACAGAAAAGACTAAAGACAGCTGGTCTCGCATGTCCAGTAATTAGCCTGTGCCTATGGTAATGTTAACTAGCATGTTAGCTAACCTCCGTCCCCATCCTCTGTCTCTGTGTCTGACCTCCGTCCCTCTCCTCTGTCTCTGTGTCTGACCTCCGTCCCCCTCCTCTGTCTCTGTGTCTGACCTCCGTCCCCCTCCTCTGTCTCTGACCTCCGTCCCCATCCTCTGTCTCTGTGTCTAACCTCCGTCCCCCTCCTCTGTCTCTGTGTCTGACCTCCGTCCCCCTCCTCTGTCTCTGACCTCCGTCCCCATCCTCTGTCTCTGTGTCTAACCTCTGTCCCCGTCCTCTGTCTCTGTGTCCAACCTCCGTCCCCCCTCCTCTGTCTCTGTGTCTGACCTCCGTCCCCCTCCTCTGTCTCTGACCTCTGTACCCGTCCTCTGTCTCTGACCTCCGTCCCCCTCCTCTGTCTCTGTGTCTGACCTCTGTCCCCGTCCTCTGTCTCTGTGTCTAACCTCAGTCCCCCGTCCTCTGTCTCTGTGTCTAACCTCCGTCCCCCGTCCTCTGTCTCTGTGTCTAACCTCTGTCCCCGTCCTCTGTCTCTGACCTCCGTCCCCCTCCTCTGTCTCTGTGTCTGACCTCTGTCCCCGTCCTCTGTCTCTGTGTCTAACCTCCGTCCCCGTCCTCTGTCTCTGACCTCCGTCCCCCTCCTCTGTCTCTGTGTCTGACCTCTGTCCCCGTCCTCTGTCTCTGTGTCTAACCTCTGTCCCCGTCCTCTGTCTCTGTGTCTAACCTCCGTCCCCCTCCTCTGTCTCTGTGAACATGTTCCACCAAAACAACTTCCTTCCTGAGACTATTTAGCAGCGGCACCGTGGCTCCGTCCGGCGCTTAGCCCCTCCCACGATGATTCTGATTGGTCTAAAGAAATGCCGATAAACCAGAGCAGGTTGGGGGAATACTGCGAGGACTCACCAGACCTTCCTCTGCAGAGCTGTGGAGGAGGGTCTGGACGTACTGGACTGTAGCTAAAGTGCAGTCTCTCACCTGAAGGGCAGGGGGGGGCAGTGTCCGTCCTCGTCCCTCGGGGACTCTATCTCATGGGGGTGCAAGAGGCTGACGTCATCACTCGGCTCCAAACTCTCCGACATCACGATCATGGGTCTGGGGGGGGGGTCAGAAGGACAAACATGACGTAGCATCACATGTCTCTGGGCTACACCCCCGGGTCTGCAGGGGCTCCGTCAACACATGGTGCTG
>NW_022604148.1:0-4447 GCF_008692095.1 Etheostoma spectabile | reverse complement strand
ACTAAAGTAACTAGTAACTAAAGTAACTAGTAACTAAAGAAACTAGTAACTAAAGCTGTCAGATGAATGTAGTGGAGTACTAAAGTAACTAGTAACTAAAGCTGTCAGATGAATGTAGTGGAGTAACTAAAGTAACTAGTAACTAAAGCTGTCAGGTGAATGTAGTGGAGTAACTAAAGTAACTAGTAACTAAAGCTGTCAGATGAATGTAACGGAGTAACTACAGTAACTAGTAACTAAAGTAACTAGTAACTAAAGCTGTCAGATGAATGTAGTGGAGTAACTAAAGTAACTAGTAACTAAAGTAACTAGTAACTAAAGCTGTCAGATGAATGTAGTGGAGTAACTAAAGTAACTAGTAACTAAAGTAACTAGTAACTAAAGCTGTCAGTTGTATGTAGTGGAGTAACTAAAGTAACTAGTAACTAAAGCTGTCAGATGAATGTAGTGGAGTAACTAAAGTAACTAGTAACTAAAGCTGTCAGATGAATGTAGTGGAGTAACTAAAGTAACTAGTAACTAAAGCTGTCAGATGAATGTAGTGGAGTAACTAAAGTAACTAGTAACTAAAGCTGTCAGGTGAATGTAGTGGAGTAACTAAAGTAACTAGTAACTAAAGCTGTCAGTTGTATGTAGTGGAGTAACTAAAGTAACTAGTAACTAAAGCTGTCAGATGAATGTAGTGGAGTAACTAAAGTAACTAGTAACTAAAGCTGTCAGGTGAATGTAGTGGAGTAACTAAAGTAACTAGTAACTAAAGCTGTCAGTTGTATGTGCCATATCGTTGAATATTGCGATAACAATATTACTTTAAGTGATATTTAGTGTGCTCAGTTCTACATTTCTGCTGCTTTCAGTATTCTGCTAAAATATGATGAATTGCTTGTTGAATTAGAACTAATTTCCAACGTAATTTTATTAAACAAATTGAACATTGAATCGTATAAAGGCACCACTAAAAAGAGAATGACCAACATTTCAAAGTGCAGTTTTCTAATGATAAATCTCCGTCTTTGGAGATATGTCGCAGCCTTTCCCGATATGGTTATTGCGCCAGTTAATTAATATAACTGCTTGAAGAATTCAAAATAATTTCAAAGTAAGTTCAGCTGACTCTTCTTTGGTATGCACTTTATTTCCTGCCATGTAGAACTTAAATTTGAATTTGGGTAAATTTGTTTGCTTATGTAAATATAAAGATTTTGTATATTTGTGTACATGTGTGTTTCTGCGTATCTATGTATATGTGTGTACGTTTACAAAAAAGAAAAGAAAAGCCAACTATTTAAAGGTAGTCATATACATGCTTTAAATGATGCAGCACTTTCTATTTTGAGCTATTTTAACGCTTTGATGATGGCAAAAGCAGGACAGTAGCTACTCATGGTCCCATTGGCTGGAAAACGACCATGTGATCATAATAGCAGTCTATTATGATCATGGCTCCCCGGCTCTGGCTCCTCTCTCCTTCCCGCCTCGCCAGAAATTGATGGTTTTCTGTTAACCAATGAAAGTGCTACGCCTACAGAGCCCAAATGCTGAGCCATGTGTTTCTGAGATCTTATTCATGTATCCAGTCGGGTAAATGACAGACATGTTTACTAGGGGCGGTCAGTTCACAGAGGAAAGGTTCCAGAGTGGGGAAAAGGTTGAGTGATTTTTTTAATTTTTTATTTTTTTGCCTAAACCCTGGTTACTTTCATTTGATGCTTGTGCAGTTTTAGGCTCAATTTACCTAATTAGTTTGCAAGTCTGCATACATATTAGTCCTTCTGTCAGAGTGAGAGTTAACAAATGCTAATTTTAATTAGAACTGGGCAATATACATCGATATTATATTGATATGAGACTAGATATCGTGTTAGATTTTGGATATTGTAATATCCTAATATGGCGTAAGTGGTGTCTTTTCCTGATTTTAAAAGCTGCATTACAATAAAGGGATGTGATTTTCTGATCTTACCAGACTGTTATGGAACTGTTCTATTATTTGCCTTTACCCACTTAGTCATTATATCCACATTACTGATGATTATTCATCAAAAGTCTCATTGTGTAAATATTCAGTGAAAGCACCGGTAGTCAAGACTACAATATCGTTGCCGTATCAATATCGAGGTATTTGGTCAAAAATATCGTGATATTAGATTTTCTCCATATTGCCCAGCCCTAATGTTAATACCTCACCTTAAAAGGTCTTCATGTAGGTAGTTTTCTAGCAGGTCCTTGGATCCACTGTCATCACCCAGAGGTCGTCTGGCAGCATCTCAGTTACATCCACTTTTTCTTTATTGTTTTTTAGCCGAATGGCGCTCTGTAGCAGGTGGGGATTTGGGTTTGTCACCAGTCTGCACAGCGCCTGCAACTAATGAATCAATAACCAGGAAAGGAAAACAACAAAAACAGCCAAGCGTATATTAATGTGGCATTGTTCCATTTGATAATTAAAGGTCCCATGGCATGAAAATGTCACTTTATGAGGTTTTAATGCACACTAATCAACATTTCTGTAAATGCGCCAGTGTTAGCCAATTGGCTATTTTTCAACTGTTGTCCTACCCAGCATGCATGTCTTTATGGTGGGAGAAAACCCGAGCACCCAGAGGAAACCCTCGCAAACACGGGGAGAACATACAAACTCCACACAGAAAGGCCCGGAACAACCTGGATTCAAACCAAGAACCTTCTTGCTGTGAGGCAGAAATGCTAACCACTTAGCCACCGTGCTAAGATCCCCCAGCCTGCCTATGGCCCCCCCAGTGGCTAGAAATGCTGATAGATGTAAACCGAGCCCTGGGTATCCTGCTCTGCCTTTGAGAAAATGAAAGCTCAGATGGGCTCATCTGGAATATTACCCCTTATGACCTCATAAGGCAATAAGGTTACCTCCCCTTTCTCTGCTTTGCCCACCCAGAGAATTCCCCCCCCCCATGAGAGAGAGACATCATGGCTTTCAAATGAGCAAAGTGGCAGTTGGTCAAGGCCACACCCCCAGCCTCCAAAAAAAGTGTGTTCATTTACAAGTGGAGAACATCTTGATCTTATTTTTCAAATTATATCTCCAAAACAATGCATCTACCCAATATTGGATGTTTCCGTTTAATGTTGACTCCTCCGATAGTGGTATTCTCCAACAACCCTCCCTGTCTCGTGGTACTTTAGGCTGAGTGCTTTGTGGGTAACTCTGCGGGCTAATAACACGCTGGACCGCCAGAGGGATGTAGACCTTGGTGTGTGAGGGTGCTGAGACCACACGGTGGGTCTAAGTGGTGGTTTGGACCTGGAAGGAGGCTGGTAGTACTCAGATCTGAAGCCTTCTCTCAGCCTGTTGGAATATGGACTTGAGTCTGTATTTCAGACTGCTGTTATGTGTGCTGTCTGTTACTATAGAAGAAGGAAATTGAAATGTCACGAGTTTATGTATTGTTATACACAAACGCACACACACACAGTCAAACATGTAGTAGTTTCTTGCCAGGGTCACTTCCATGTTGACACACACATCATATCTTTTTGTGACTATTCCTCTTGTATGTCCAGGGACCGGACAGAAAGCAGAATGCCATTATATCTAACCTTACACATTTGGACATATTTTAACAACCCCTTTCCTCGTCTGTCCCCCCCCCCCCCCCCAGCGGCAGTGCTGAAGTACGAGAACAATGTGATGAACATCCGACAGTTCAACTGCTCACCTCACCATACTGGCTGCCCAACTTCATGGACGTTTTCACCTGGTCCCTGCCCTTCGTTGGGGAGAAGGGTGAGCGCGCACACACACACACATGCACACACACACACACACACACACACATGCACACACACACACACACATGCACACATATTTCTCAGTACACTTTTGATGTTACTTATATACGACAAATGAGAACATTGAGGACAAGCAGATTTACCAAATGTTTTCACCATTGAGTTGTAACAAACATTAGTTTCCCGAGTCAGTATCAGCGCATAAATACTAACATCTCTCTTCTTGCTGCCGTAAAGATTGTTCCAGACATTTCTTTTCTAGCCAATGTCGTTATGTGTCAGTGAATCACACATAAGCATCGCTGATGCACTCACTCCAGGAAGCCTATTTTGGGTGTGACCCTCCGCACAGGGCCATTTCTAGCATTGTTGCTAAGTCACTGATGGACACTGGTGTGTGTGGTGTTGTGTGTGTGTGTGTGTGTGGTGTGTGTGTGTGTGTGGTGTGTGTGTGTGTGTGTGTGTGTGTGTGTGTGTGTGTGTGTGTGTGTGGGTGGGGGGGGGGGGGGGGGGGGGGGGGGGGGGTAGTCTCAATCACCAGGCGGAATACATGCACTTACAACTCAGTTGGTATGTCAAAAATAAGTTGTATAATCTATGTTTTCTGATTCTTTACAGTGACTGGAGATGCTAGTGAACGTATTGAGCATCTGCTCCAATGATGAGCTGACGACTGACG
>NW_022604147.1:0-7028 GCF_008692095.1 Etheostoma spectabile | reverse complement strand
ATGTCCGTCCCCGTCCTCTGTTTCTGTGTTGGCGCTCTAACCTGCGGCTGATTCATGAGGACTATGGTTACCTGGTCTTCAGGTCTCTGCAGGGTAAATCCAGACAGCTACCTAGACTATCTGTCCCAATCTGAGGACTATGGTTACCTGGTCTTCAGGTCTCTGCAGGGTAAATCCAGACAGCTACCTAGACTATCTGTCCAATCTGAGGACTATGGTTACCTGGTCCTCAGGTCTCTGCAGGTAAATCCAGACAGCTAGCTAGACCATCTGTCCAATCTGAGGACTATGGTTACCTGGTCTTCAGGTCTCTGCAGGGTAAATCCAGACAGCTACCTAGACTATCTGTCCAATCTGAGGACTATGGTTACCTGGTCCTCAGGTCTCTGCAGGGTAAATCCAGACAGCTAGCTAGACTTTCTGTCCAATCAGAGGACTATGGTTACCTGGTCCTCAGGTCTCTGCAGGGTAAATCCAGACCGCTAGCTAGACTATCTGTCCAATCTGAGGACTATGGTTACCTGGTCCTCAGATCTCTGCAGGGTAAATCCAGACAGCTAGCTAGACTTTCTGTCCAATCAGAGGACTATGGTTACCTGGTCTTCAGGTCTCTGCAGGGTAAATCCAGACAGCTAGCTAGACTATCTGTCCAATCTGAGGACTATGGTTACCTGGTCCTCAGGTCTCTGCAGGGTAAATCCAGACCGCTAGCTAGACTCTCTGTCCAATCTGAGGACTATGGTTACCTGGTCCTCAGGTCTCTGCAGGGTAAATCCAGACAGCTAGCTAGACCATCTGTCCAATCTGAGGACTATGGTTACCTGGTCTTCAGGTCTCTGCAGGGTAAATCCAGACAGCTACCTAGACTATCTGTCCAATCTGAGGACTATGGTTACCTGGTCCTCAGGTCTCTGCAGGGTAAATCCAGACCGCTAGCTAGACGATCTGTCCAATCTGAGGACTATGGTTACCTGGTCCTCAGATCTCTGCAGGGTAAATCCAGACAGCTAGCTAGACTTTCTGTCCAATCAGAGGACTATGGTTCCCTGGTCCTCAGGTCTCTGCAGGGTAAATCCAGACAGCTAGACTAGACTATCTGTCCAATCTGAGGACTATGGTTACCTGGTCCTCAGATCTCTGCAGGGTAAATCCAGACCGCTAGCTAGACTCTCTGTCCAATCTGAGTCTCTGTTGACGACGAAAACCACTTCTGAACGTACACATGTTCCACCAAAACAACTTCCTTCCAGAGGCTATTTTGCCGAGGAGCCGTTATTCCGTCCGCCCAAGACAACTGTGATTGGTTTAAAGAAATGCCAATAAACCATAAGCCTTTCTCTACGAAAAGTAAAGCATGTCGCCTAATTTTGTAGGACATTGTACGAATTGGTGTGCGTGAGTTGCCGTACGAACTTACAGAATATCGTCCAACCCATGAGGACGCGTTGACCTGCTCTATGGGCCGCACCATGCAGATCATCCGGGACGTTTTTGGCTTCATGCACAACGGAGCCACTCTCGTAGAAATGATCGGAGCTCCGCCTCCGACGCCGTCTCCAGGTTTGATTATACATCCATGGCACTTTTGTAAAAAGAAGCATCTGTTGACGGGACAAAGTGCACTTTTTTTCCTGCAGACTTTAGTGAACCTGAACCCTTTCTGACCGTTTAAAAGCTAAAAATGGAGAATCAGCCAATCAGCTTTCTGTGCTGTTTGTTCGACAACTTTACGAGGAAGAGTCCCGGCGGTGATGGAGGGGGGGGGGGGGCGCCGCGAACCTCGTTCATTATCAAAAAGCATAAAAATCATTTCATCAATCAACCAACCAACCAACCAAATGGGACACCAATCAGATAATCACTCAGTCGGCAAGTCAAGAAATCAAAGAATCAACCAGACCATCAATCAATCAAGCACATTGTCAATCAACCAATGGGAAAGCATGGCTTGGAGCGTTGGGGTTCATGTGTAGCAGGCACACTCTGGGTCTATTGCTACTGAAAACAGCCCTTCAGCACAACTGCAACCTGAAATACGCCTCGCAGCAGAGTTCAGCAGTGTCTTAAGTATTGACTTAGTTTATATGGTTATGTATTCTCAATAGAATCTAGTAGAAATAGAGTCCAGACGGTGCCGGTAAAATAGTTTTTTTTTTTTTTTTTTTTTATCTTTTACTTAATTTTTGTTGTTTTTTTTGTAGTTTTTTTTTAATTAGTGTAGTAAAGCGTTTTTTAGTAAAGATCCCTCGGGCGACCACAACAACAGAGAGAGAAAGAGAGGTTGTTCGTAATATTGAGATCGAAGCGGACTGAACAAACGCTGTACTGCACAAACGCACTTTGACACTTCATCTGAATAAAAGCAAGCGGGAACACTGCTTCACAGCGGCCTCACGCCACTGTTTGCACCTGGGTTAGGGACTGTAACTATTAATGGACAAAGCATCTGGTTCGGCGAAGTGCTGCAAATGCGGAAGTGCCTTAAACCTGCTTTCTATCTAACTTCCTGCAGGGGGCGACACCTTAAACCTGCTTTCTATCTGAATTCCAGCAGGGGGAGACACCTTAAACCTGCTTTCTATCTGAATTCCTGCAGGGGGCGACACCTTAAACCTGCTTTCTATCTGATCTCCAGCAGGGGGCGACACCTTAAACCTGCTTTCTATCTGAATTCCTGCAGGGGGAGACACCTTAAACCTGCTTTCTATCTGAATTCCTGCAGGGGGCGACACCTTAAACCTGCTTTCTATCTGAATTCCTGCAGGGGGAGACACCTTAAACCTGCTTTCTATCTAACTTCCTGCAGGAGGAGACTCCTTAAACCTGCTTTCTATCTGACCTCCAGCAGGGGGAGACACCTTAAACCTGCTTTCTATCTGATCTCCTGCAGGGGGAGACTCCTTAAACCTGCTTTCTATCTGATCTCCTGCAGGGGGGACTCCTTAAACCTGCTTTCTATCTGATCTCCTGCAGGGGGAGACACCTTAAACCTGCTTTCTATCTAACTTCCTGCAGGGGGCGAGTCCTTAAACCTGCTTTCTATCTGAATTCCTGCAGGGGGGGACTGTAGAAGTCTCTGAGAAAGTGACCCACTTCTCACTTGATTGACTAACATTTTCACAATGAGTTTGTGTCTAAATTGCTAGTTTGAAGTCTTCTGCAACACAGAATGATCTTCATTTGGTGAATTGTGCTCTTGTTGATTTTAAAATCTGCAATGAAGCAGGGGGTGTTTTAGGGCGTGGCTATGATGGGATGCCAGTAAAAGTGTGTAACGTAGAGTGTAAGGCCTCCTCCCTCTCTCTTCCCTCTCTCCCTCTTGTCTAAAATCATCCCATCAACCGGGACGGCTGCGCCCGTAACGACAACATTGACGACTCATTTCAGATCTCCACCAACCGACGGGTGCCTTCACACATGCTCTGTCCATTGATAGTATAATAATATACAGTCTGTGTTCTGCAGCTGCGCCGCTGCGTGTTGTTTTAGACGTTACTCCCCGGATTCATTCAGCGAGAACACGCTTCTGGAAAGTCTAGTGTTGTCCTAGGAACTCAAGGTTTTGGCAAACCGTTTATTGCTTGACGCGGCCTGATTTTGTTTCTCTGTGCAAAATGGCCTCCGCTTCTCCTCCTGGACGCCGCTAAAGCGTGCAAAAATTTAAATAAAAAATAGCTATCTCAGATCAAATAAAAGCAACCAACCAGAAAACAAGTCAATAAATAAAAAAATAAATTAATGAATAAATAACACAGTGTTTGGGGTTTTTGAAGAGCTTCCTTTCAAACTGGTTTAAAAATCAGATTATTTCTGCTAAATCTTAAATTTGCTGTGGAATGCTTTAATAAGTTACTCGTGTTAACGGCTAACGCCATTTTCTTTTTTTTTCTTTTTTCATCGTTTAAAGTGTGGCCACCTGTATTTTTGGCTTTACCTGCACTAGAAAAGTACATTTCTCAAATCATTCTAACCATGTATTTTATTTCTTTATTATTAGAAAACGTAACTGGAATATTACATTATATCCAAATAGGAATCAGAACATATTTCCCCACATTTGAAATGAAACTCTTCTTATAATTTAGCAGAAACAAGTAGCAGAAAAGCTTTTAGCATTGTCAGTGTTCTGGAAAAACCTGCTCAGCTGCAGCGTTTTCTAAATAACTTACAGCTGGGTTATCGTTTAGGGCGGGGAAAAGACTGATACAGCATAGTGTCGCGATAATTGCAATACTGTATCAATGCACAGGCGCCAAGTATGGATCTTTTATTATATATTATACATTATATCTGTGTTGGTCAGTTTTTCCCATTTTGCAGCAATAACATTGAGTACCAGGTAGTGTATTGATTGAGTTCCTGTAGTTTATTGTTTGTCAGAAGCAGCATCTGCAACAACCAAAGGTAAAGCTACTTTAATGTCACATGCAGATACGTGTAGCCAAATTGATTCTCTTCATTTTAACCCAACCTTAAAGGGAGCAGTGGGCAGCCAATCACAGCGCTCGGGGACCCACTCCGGATCTGTGACTTGATCAAGGACCCTGACTGGAGAACCTAATCTACATGTTTTTGATGGTGGAGGAAACATGGGGACAACATGCATGCATGACCTCTTCTGAAGAGTCCGTCATGTTTTTTTTATCCTCTATGTCCTCCTTGGCTACTAGCAACTGCATGGAGGGAGGGGGGGTGTGTGGTCACGGAAGGCTTGTATCATGTGTTGTTGTCATTACTCAGAGTTCCTCATGGGGGCGACAGAAACTCCGTACTATGTCTTTGTACAAGATAATTTAACTTCTGAAGAAATTGCAATGCTACACTGGAATTCGTCTGGATTGATCTTTATCGGCGGAGCCGTTGTTTCTTGAAACATTTTGAAAGAATCTGAGCTGTTGTCGCTACACCGATAATCAGCTGCAGCGGGTGCAACAGTTTTGGGTGTTAAAGATTGAGGTTTTTCCAGGACACTGATAACGGATCAAACACCCAAAGATCAGCGCAAGCTTTTCATAAAACCAAACGCTGATGTGCTGAGTTGATTGTCGCACGTCACTCGACACCTTTAAAGATCTTACGCCCATTCAGCCTCAAAACGTAGGTGTAAGATGCTGTGTGCGCCGCGCCAAAAACGAGACCAGACGGATACATAATGACAGCGGGTGATTTGTCAGTAAAGTCGTTAAATACATCGTGCAGCGACATTAAATCCCCTAAAAGTGAAACAACTTTATCCACGCGGTAAAAAAGCCTAAGGAGTAACTGTGAGTGATTCCTACATGAATATGTTTCTTTGTTCAGTTGGTATAAAATGCAAAGACTGATGGTTTGTTGCACACTTGTTTACGAGTTTATTTATTTGCATCTTTGCCAAGCTTGTCTCAAACCAGCAGCCTGGTCCTTTAACTGCACTAAACTACATTTATTTTGCTTTGTTAAAAGGTTAAACTAACCTGAGGTGTTATGATATGAACAATATTTCATAAAAAGATGTGTGTCTTTTAGCAAAGCTTAATTAAATTGTTTGAATTTTGGTTAAAGATGCCGTAGGTAAGACTAATGAAACCAACTTTCGGTCATATTTGCTGAAACTGACCCTATGTTTGAGTAGAACTACACGAAGCAGGTTATTTAAATAAAAAAAGATCCGGCTCATCTGGCGCCACCTACAGCCTGGAGTGGGATTTGCAAAAACCCAACGCTCCCTGTTCAGATGCACCAATCAGGGCCAAGGCAGGGGGTCTAACAGGTCATGCACTTGACTTCATGCCTTCATTCTCCCTTGTGGGGGGGAGGGGCTGTTTGTAAAATACGGACGTTTGGTCAAGTGCCTTTGTTGTCGTTATATGACGTAAAGGAGACCAACACGTGATTGGTCGTGGTCTTACGGTCCCGTGACACGCCGCAATAATAACGGGATGGTTAAGGACACATGCGGGACACAAACCCCGCTCTCCTGGGTGAAAGTCCTGTATTTGCCCATCCACCACCCCAACCAAGCGCTTGTTATATAATGGTAAAGGTCTCCTTTACCGTCATATGACAACGACAAAGGCACACTGACCGAATGTCCGTATTTTACGCCTTTGGAGTGAGAACGGGTTGGACAGCCAAATGAAGCTTCGTGAACCAGTGTCTTTATTTTCTGAGACCACTAGATGTCGCTCTTGATTTGATAAGAAAGGCCTGAGGAATTGCAATTCAGTGTGTTCTCAACCAATTGTTGAACTGAGAGCGCCATCTAGTGGGCTCAGGAAATAAAGACACTGGTTCAGAAGCTTCATTCAGCCTTCACTACTGTTTTGGGCTTTAGAAGAAAGGGGGGGGGAAGGACTGAGAAGTTGTTGATGTTCAAATGTTTTGGCTAAGTCCTGGATCTTCACAATCCTACCTACTGCACCTTTAAAGAGAATAAGAATAAATTCTTGTTGTTTTGTTCGATTCAACTCAACTTTTCACAACATATCGGAGCACGATGTTCCTGCCAAACCGATCGATCAGGCTGTTCTCATGAACCATCTGTACACATCGCTACGAAAACTAAAGCACTTCATTTTGTATGTATTCCACGTATTTATCATTTATTATTGTATTGTACACATTGACGGCTGCTGTATTAGAGATATTTAGTCTTGTCTTAACTGGAAGTTTTGGTGTCTAAACTCAACTGTCGTCCGCTGAACTGAACTACCACATCCGCTCAAACGTCCGTAAACCTCACGGTGACTTTTTGTCGGCTAAACTTAACTGTTATACAAATAGACAGTTAAAGATATGGATCAACAGATCCCGCTGCTCTGGACAGAGACCAGTGAAGTCTGTTAGAAGCTCTTTCCGGTGATGCTGAGCGTTACTGCGGCACGGGCTAATTATTGCTAACTAACATGCTAGTTCACATTAGTAATTAAACCTAAACCGCTGATGGAAATCCAAACGGTCTGTGTGCTTCTCTTGACAATATGGGGATTTGTCGACTATGCGATGTAAGTCGCGTGGTTACGACACAATCGTTAGCCTATTTTAACAAA
>NW_022604146.1:0-2634 GCF_008692095.1 Etheostoma spectabile | reverse complement strand
TCCTCCTTATGTAACTATGGAGACTATCAGACGTAAATGGTGGGCTGTGATCTACCGACTGTCGATAGAAACTGAAAAAAACCAGCAGCTGGAGAACGATTCTCTCATTTCTCCCAAACTCTGTCTCCTCCAGTTCTCTCTCTTCAGACGTCACAGTTGGTCAAAATGTAGGAGATCTTCATCCGGTTACAGACATGTAACTATGGAGACTAATGGCGGTTTTCCACTGCGTGGTATCTACTCGACACGCCTCGGCTCTACTCGCTTTTTTTGGTTTTCCATTACGAAAAAAAGTCCCTGGGACCTGCTACCAGGTACTTTTTTTAGTCCTACCTCAGTCGAGGTTCCAAGCGAGCCGAGGCGATACAAAAGGTGACGTGGTTACCTGCAGACTGCTGGTTGGTCGGAGAGAATCGTCCCTCATGACTGCAGACTGCTGATTGGTCGGAGAGAATCGTCCCTCATGACTGCGTTTATAGCAAACCAGAATGCGGAGTGTGTTTCCAGAACAAACGGGACATTTAAAACAAATCTAGCCGGACACCGACAGATTATCCACTCTCTGCACTAATCTCACTTTTCAACTGTTCGGGCTACTAACGGCTTCATGTCGTTTCCAATATCGCACACTGTTACTTTAAAAAACAAGACAATATATATAAGAAAAGTTTTTATTTAGCTTTTCAAGTAGCGCATCAAACCCTCCCAAACTTCCCGGTCTTCTTCCTCTGCACCCTGGGACAGTGTCCCCCCCGGCTCTGCTGTCCCAGATGCATCCCAGTCGTTGTCATAAGACTGTCCGTGACTCTCATACAGATTATACGAAGCCCAGTAGTCAGAACCAGAGGTTTCACCGGTCGGACATCGCCCACCAGACGGTCTGCGGCTGAGATTTTGCAAAGCGTGAATGCTCTGAAACACAAACAGTCCACATCAGTCATGTTGGTGTGTAACCATGGTTGCTAAAGTTCATGTACTTTATATAGCGTCTAGTAAATACTGACTACGACGCTGAACACATGCAGATGTTAGCTAACGTAACCAGGAAACTTAACTTACCCTTTTGTGTCGGCGAACAACCGTCATGTCGACGTCTGAACTCCGTCAGAATTCCCAAACTCGCGTTTTTTTAGCGGTGATTTTTGTTGCTTCCTTCAGCTTCTTTTGAAACAAAACATTTGTTGTGGCTGTGGCGAGTAGCCGACGTGCTGTTGTGAGTCACATTGAAAATTACGTCATCACGCGTTGCTATGGTGACCAGCCACGCTGAGGCGTTACTCAATCTGTAATGGAAAACGGAAATAGAATGGGCCGAGGCGAGCCGAGCCGAGCCGAGCCGAGCCGAGCCGAGCCGTTACCAGCAATGGAAAAACGCCATAAAAGGACTGTTTTCTAAATGGAGTCTGGTTGGTTAGCGCTAGCTGCTTCACAGCTGTTCCTGGGAAACAGAAAGGTCTTAAACAGGTTTTAAAGAGTTAAATCTCTGAAGGAAAGGAACACTTTATTATATTTTATTAGGTTTTTATTATATTTTATTAGGTTTTTTATTATATTTTATTAGGTTTTTATTATATTTTATTAAGTTTTATTGCTATTCAGATGTTCCTCAATAGCAGGCACATTGATAACATTTAGTTAATCCAGTTTAATATCATATTTATACTTTAACATTGATTGACTGTAATCTGTCACAACTTCCTGCCGTTTGTGTAGTTTTGTCCTGGGACGGTTTCTCTGGAGTTCGGGTGTTGGCGTTGCCAGGCGACGTCTCCTACGCAGCCAATCACGGCGTCTACCTGTCCGACCAACAGGTGCTCCCTTCGTCTCTGGCCCTCCATCCTTAGTTGCGTTGACAGTTGTCACTTCCCAGAGAAACACACGTGTGCGTTTGTTTTGTCTCCCAGGGTCAGGTCAGGGACATCATCTACAAGGGATCGAAGGAGCAGATTCAACAGGCTGTGATGCATGATGGGAAAGTTCCACTGGTGCGTACACCTGTTCCGTCCTGTGCTGTTAAATCAAACGCACCTTTTGGCTTCCTGTTTAGAATTAAAGGCACAAAACTGATGTTGTTGTCTGATGTGTTGTGTGTGTCTGCCGGTGTCCAGTCCGTGTTGTGTGTGTCTGCCGGTCTCCAGTCCGTGTTGTGTGTGTCTGCCGGTGTCCATGTTGTGTGTGTCTGCAGGTCTCCAGTCTGTGTTGTGTGTCTGCAGGTCTCCAGTCTGTGTTGTGTGTCTGCAGGTCTCCAGTCTGTGTTGTGTGTGTCTACAGGTCTCCAGTCTGTGTTGTGTGTCTGCAGGTCTCCAGTCTGTGTTGTGTGTGTCTACAGGTCTCCAGTCTGTGTTGTGTGTGTTTGCAGGTGTCCAGTCTGTGTTGTGTGTGTTTGCAGGTCTCCAGTCTGTGTTGTGTGTGTCTGCAGGTCTCCAGTCTGTGTTGTGTGTCTACAGGTCTCCAGTCTGTGTTGTGTGGTCTGCAGGTCTCCAGTCTGTGTTGTGTCTGCAGGTCTCCAGTCTGTGTTGTGTGTCTACAGGTGTCCAGTCTGTGTTGTGTGTGTCTAGTCTCCAGTCTGTGTTGTGTGTGTCTACAGGTCCTCTTCTGTGTTGTGTGTGTTTGCAGGTGTCCAGTCTGTGTTGT
>NW_022604145.1:0-7901 GCF_008692095.1 Etheostoma spectabile | reverse complement strand
TTACTTCAGAATAATATGACTCAAGTAAAAGTACTGTTACTTCAGAATAATATGACTCAAGTAAAAGTACTGTTACTTTCAGAATAATATGACTCAAGTAAAAGTACTGTTACTTCAGAATAATAGACTCAAGTAAAATATGTTACTACAGAATATTATGACTCATAAAAGTACTGTTCCTTCAGAATAATATGACTCAAGTAAAAGTACTGTAACTCAGATACTATGACTCAAGTAGAAGTACTGTTACTTCAGAATAATATGACTCAAAAACTAAGGAGGATGATTATCGACCCGAGGAGGAGGAGAGATGATCACATGGCCCACTTTACATCGTTGAAGCACAGGTAGAGAGGGTGAAAACCTTTAAATTCCTCGGCACTTACATCAGCGAGGACCTCACCTGGTCTCACAACACTCAGCATGTTGTCAGTAAGTCTCACAACGGCTGTACTTCTTAAGAAAGCTGAGAAAAGTGGTCTGTCCACCAACTCCTTAGCATTTCTATAGATGTACAGTGGAAAGCATCTGCTACTCGTTCCATCACAGTGTGGTTTTGGAAACTGCACAGTACAGGACAGGAAGCTCTCAAGCGTGTGATTAAAACTGCACAATATATCTGTGGAACAGCTTTTCCATCACTGCAGGACATTTATAAAACCCGGGTAACTAAGAGGGCACATAACATTATCAGAGACACTACGCACCCTCAGCACATACTGTTCACATTGTTACCTTCTGGCAGACGTTACAGGAGCCTGAAAGCCAGAACATCCAGAACATCCAGAACATCCAGAACATCCAGAACATCCAGAACATCCAGAACATCCAGACTTAAAACCAGTTTTTATCCCCAGGCCATCAGGCTGTTGAACGACTCAGTCTACTGACATTTTTACTTGCAATCTAATCACTGTTTGCAATACACTGTGAATGTTTGCATTTGCTCAATGCATATGCTTTTTATAATGTTTTTAATGTCTTGCTGCTGCATGCAATTTTATACTTGAATCTTTTAAATATATTGTGTGTATATTGTGTACTTTTTTTGTATTGTGGGACACGTTGCAAACTTAAGAATTTCATTGCATGGTGTAAAATCTGTGCATATGACAAATAAAATATCTTGAATCTTGAAGTAAAAGTACTGTTACTACAGAATATTATGACTCAAGTAAAAGTACTGTTACTTCAGAATAATATGACTCAAGTAAAAGTACTGTTACTTCAGAATAATATGACTCAAGTAAAATACTGTTATTTCAGAAATATGACTCAGTAAAAGTACTGTTACTTCAGAATAATAATGACTCAAGTAAAGTACTGTTACTTCAGAATAATATGACTCAAGTAAAAGTACTGTTACTTTCAGAATAATATGACTCAAGTAAAGTACTGTTACGTTCAGAATAATATGACTCAAGTAAAAGTACGTTACTTCAGAATAATATGACTCAAGTAAAAGTACTGTTACTTCAGAATAATATGACTCAAGTAAAAGTACTGTTTCTTCAGAATAATATGACTCATAAAAGTACTGTTACTTCAGAATAATATACTCAAGTAAAAATACTGTTACTTCAGAATAATATGGCTCAAGTAAAAGTACTGTTACTTCAGAATAATATGACTCAAGTAAAAGTAAAAGTACTCGTCCAAATAATTACTTGAGTAAGAGTAAAAAAAAGTGCTTGGTGAAAAAACTACTCGAGTAGTGAGTAACTGTTGAGTAACGTCTGATTTATTTCTTAATGTTTTAACACAAGCATCAATCAGACCGACAAAAATACACAATAATCATCTTTAGGCAAATTATAGTTCATCCAATCAAAAGAATAAATAAAAATGAATTTATTAAATACAAAATAGGTTAAGTGAAGAGACTTAAACATCAAATTTGGATGGCTACTGTAATATATACACTGTAAAACTTTTCACCGTAAATTTACAGTAATGTACTGGCTGCAGCTTTGCCAGTAAACTGCTGTTTATTTACAGTAAGCATACTGTATTTTAAAATTAAGGTATTTTACTGGAAACAGGTATACAGTTACTAACTGTATTTTTGAATTTACAGTAATATACTGGTAACAGGTTTGCCAGTAAACTGTTTATTTACAGTAGACATACTGTTATTTTTAAATTCAGGTATTTTACTGTAAATACAGTATGATCCTGTATAATATTGAAACAGTTAAATACTGTGAGATTTTAGCTGTAAATTTACATCAAAGGTTTACAGTGTATATATATATATATTATATATATATATATATATATATATTTTTTTTTTTATAAAAAAAATATAAAAACGATGACGCGTAGAATACCAAAGCGCTAAAACGAAAAGTAAGGATCTCCTTGTAGCCTGATGTAGCAGGGGAAGACAGTTTCTTCTTCACTAATCCACTCAAGTAAAAGTAAAAGTACAGGGATTTAAAACTACTCCTAGAAGTACAATTTTTTCAAAAACTTACTCAAGTAAATGTGACGGAGTAAATGTAGCTCGTTACTACCCACCGCTGCCTGCGAGTCCCACCCTCCTGCACCCTGTCCCTCTGCAGGAGGCGATCCTGGAGGAGCAGGAGAGCCGGAAGGACGACAACATCCACCTGACCCGCTTCCTGCGCGTGCTGGCCAACTTCCTGGTCCTGTGCTGCCTGGCAGGAAGTGGATACCTCATCTACTTCGTGGTGCGTCGCTCGCAGAAGTTCGCCCTCGAAGGACTGGAGACCCACACCTGGTGGGAAAGGAATGAGGTAGCTACGTGATGTAATGGGGAAATTACATTTAAGCTTGATTTCACGTAACTTTCTGTAATATGCATTTGTTGTTATTATTCTTCATGTAATTACTCACAATGCTTCAGGTTGTATGACCCTTAGAATCCCGTCCCTGTCTGTCCTCCCTGAAGGAGACTTGGTTAGTCTCTCAGGACAATACGTGGGGTCTGAAGGAGACATTTGTTCAGTGCTACGTTTATCAAAGCAAGTCCAGGGTCGAGATCATAGCAGGTCCAGGGTCAGGACCATAGCAGGTCCAAGGTCAGAACAGTAGCACATCCAGGGTCAGGACCAAAGCAGGTCCAGGGTTAGGACCATAACAGGTACAAGGTCAGGACCATAGCAGGTCCAAGGTCAGGACAGTATCAGGTCCAGGGTCAGGACCAAAGCAGGTCCAGGGTCGGACCATAACAGGTACATGGGCAGGACTAAAACAGGACCAGGGTCAGGACAGTAGCACATCCAGGGTCAGGATCATAGCAGGTCCAGGGTCAGGACCATAGCAGGTCCAGGGTCAGGACCATAGCAGGTCCAGGGTCAGGACCATAGCAGGTCCAGCACGCAATAGAATAACGCTACAACCAACCAGGGCAATGCTGGTCTAGAGTAGGTATAGAGCAGGTCTAGACCACTCTATAATTTACAGATAGAGCAGGTCTAGACCTCTCTATAATTTACAGATGGAGCAGGTCTAGACCTCTCTATAATTTACAGATGGAGCAGGTCTAGACCGCTCTATAATTTACAAAGATCATTATATTAAGAATGTTTTCCTTTCATTTGGACATAATAATCAGTATTGGTGATTAAAGCCGTTGTGTTTCCTCAGGTGAACATGGTCATGTCCTTACTGGGGATGTTCTGCCCCATGCTGTTCGACGTCATCAGCGCCCTGGAGAACTACCACCCTCGAGTCGCCCTGCAGTGGCAGCTGGGCCGCATCTTCGCCCTCTTCTTGGGAAACCTCTACACCTTCATCATCGCACTCATGGACGAGATCAACCTCAAAGTGAGAACTAGAGCCGTTGGACATGTAGAGATAATTCATTAAATTATGAATACCAACTTTTGCTTTCTAACAAACTCAAGCTTTTATACATCAATCTATCCCAGTATATCTAAATCCTCTTTATATAGACCTTAGTGGTCCCTAATACTGTATCTGAAGTCTCTTTATATAGACCTTAGTGGTCCCTAATACTGTACCTGAAGTCTCTTTAACCTTAGTGGTCCCCTAATACTGTATCTAAATCCTCTTTATATAGACCTTAGTGGTCCCTAATACTGTATCTGAAGTCTCTTTTATATAGACCTTAGTGGTCCCCTAATACTGTATCTGAAGTCTCTTTATATAGACCTTAGTGGTCCCTAATACTGTATCTGAAGTCTCTTTTATATAGGCCTTAGTGGTCCCCTAATACTGTATCTGAAGTCTCTTTATATAGACCTTAGTGGTCCCCTAATACTGTATCTGAAGTCTCTTTATATAGACCTTAGTGGTCCCTAATACTGTATCTGAAGTCTCTTTTATATAGGCCTTAGTGGTCCCCTAATACTGTATCTGAAGTCTCTTTATATAGACCTTAGTGGTCCCCTAATACTGTATCTGAAGTCTCTTTATATAGACCTTAGTGGTCCCTAATACTGGATCTGAAGTCTCTTTATATAGACCTTAGTGGTCCCCTAATACTGTATCTGAAGTCTCTTTATATAGACCTTAGTGGTCCCTAATACTGTATCTGAAGTCTCTTTTATATAGGCCTTAGTGGTCCCCTAATACTGTATCTGAAGTCTCTTTATATAGACCTTAGTGGTCCCCTAATACTGTATCTGAAGTCTCTTTATATAGACCTTAGTGGTCCCTAATACTGTATCTGAAGTCTCTTTTATATAGGCCTTAGTGGTCCCCTAATACTGTATCTGAAGTCTCTTTATATAGACCTTAGTGGTCCCTAATACTGTATCTGAAGTCTCTTTATATAGACCTTAGTGGTCCCTAATACTGTATCTGGAGTCTCTTTATATAGACCTTAGTGGTCCCTAATACTGTATCTGAAGTCTCTTTATATAGACCTTAGTGGTCCCTAATACTGTATCTGAAGTCTCTTTTATATAGACCTTAGTGGTCCCTAATACTGTATCTGAAGTCTCTTTATATAGACCTTAGTGGTCCCTAATACTGTATCTGAAGTCTGTTTTATATAGACCTTAGTGGTCCCTAATACTGTATCTGAAGTCTCTTTTATATAGACCTTAGTGGTCCCTAATACTGTATCTGAAGTCTCTTTATATAGACCTTAGTGGTCCCTAATACTATCCAGCCTTGGTGCAGAACTACAGCCAGAACTAGAGCCGGTCCCACAATGAGCTTCGTGTTTCTCTGTCATGGCTGATGTGTTTTTCATGTTTTCTACGTATAATTCTGTAATTTGTTCCTTTTTTTAAAGGAACACATGCATTTCAGTGTAAACTGGCGATGAAGTTGTATCTTCTTGATAATATACCCAACCTGTGGTGTGTTCATGTTGCAGAGGGAAGAGGAGAAGATCATAAAGTTTAATATAACCACATGGGAAGCCGGTCTTTACAATGGGACAGGATCAGACAACAGCACGGCCCCCCCCGCCACTTTCCACCCGGCTGATGTTCCCAGAGGGCCGTGCTGGGAGACCATGGTGGGCCAGGTCAGTGTAGTAGACCACGTTCAATGTTATTGGAGGATTTCATTTCTGCATCATAAAGGCATGGATATGCAACGTTACCTATTATTAAACAGGAATATAATACCTGTTGATACAACCACATGAATGAAAACAAACAAAATGTGTAACTTTTTTTAAACTCTGCTGAAACAAATCTATCTTCTATATATCTTCTTAGTTTTACTTATCTTCTTATTTTTACTTTTTATATTGTTTACTTGAAGGTTATGTTTGTCTGTGTCACCGTAAGACAGAGGGAAACGCAATTTCGATTTCTTTGTATGTTTTGACGTGTGAAGAAATTGACAATAAAGCAGACTTTGACTTTGACTTCCAAAAATAGTCTTTATAACTTTACAAAATGTTTATTAAAAGAGAGATAAATGACAACAAATGTCAACAAAAACATGTAAAAAAAAAAAGACAAATGTCAAAAACTTCTAAAGCCTCAGAGAAAGTATTTAATTCAAATACTTTGATCAAATCACTGACAATGACACGCAGGTGAAAAAATTACAAAATTATCAGAAAAAAGGACAAAACCATAAAACCAAACAAAATAGTCTTTAGAACTTTACAAAAGTGACTAAAATGTGAATAAATGTCAAATAAACTGACAAAAATGTGAAAAGATGTCGAAAAAAGTTACAAATTTCAAAATGTGACACTTGTTAAAAAAAAAGCTTTAAGAATTTGGGGAAAAACTGAAACAATTCTAAAAAAGTGACAAAAGTGACAAAAAAGCCACAAAAAGTTGAAAATAGTGTCAAAAAAATGAAAAGAAACAAAAAATTGTCTTTAGAACTTTACAAAAAGTGAATAAAGTTGTGGGAAAATCCTCAAAATGATCAGAAAAAGTGACAAAATCATCAGGGAAAAACCACAAAATGGTCAAAAATACAACATCATGCATGTTAATATATACCTGTATATACATATGTTATCATGTTAATATATACCTGTATATACATGTGTTATCATGTTAATATATACCTGTATATACATGTGTTATCATGTTAATATATACCTGTATATACATATGTTATCATGTTAATATATACCTGTATATACATACGTTATCATGTTAATATTTACCTGTATATACATATGTTATCATGTTAATATATACCTGTATATACACACGTCATCATGTTAATATTACCTGTATATACATGTGTTATGTTTAATATATACCTGTATATACATTTTTATCATGTTAATATATACCTGTATATACATATGTTATCATGTTTATATATACCTTTATATACACACGTCACATGTTAATATATGGCCTGTATATCATATGTTTCATGTTAATATAACCTGTATACATATTATCATGTTTAATAATACCTGTATATACATATGTTATCAGTTTAATATAACTTGTATATACATGTTTCATGTTATATATACCTGTATATACATGTGTTATCATGTTAATATATACCTGATATACATGTGTTATCATGTTAATATATACCTGTATATACATGTGTTATCATGTTAATATATACCTGTATTACATATGTTATCATGGTTATAATATTACCTGTGTATACATGTGTTATCATGTTAATATATCCTTTATATACACACGTTATCATGTTAATATATACCTGTATATACATGTGTTATCATGTTAATATACCTTTATATACCACTCGTCATGTTAATATATACTGTATATACATGTGTTATCATCTTAATATATACCTTATAACATGTGTTATCATGTTAATATATACCTGTATATACATGTGTTATCATGTTAATATATACCTGTATATACATGGTGTATCATGTTAATATATACCTGTATATACATGTGTTTCATGTTAATATATACCTTATATACACACGTTATCATGTTAATATATACCTTTATATACATATGTTTCATGTTAATATATACCTGTAGATACATATGTTATCATGTTAATATATACCTGTATATACATATGTTATCATGTTAATATAACCTTTAATACACACGTCATCATGTTAATATATACCTGTATATACATATGTTATCATGTTAATATATACCTGTATATACATGTTTATCATTTAATATATACCTTATATACACACGTCATCAGGTTATATATACCTGTATATACATATGTTATCATGTTAATATATACCTGTATATACATGTGTTTATCATGTTAATATATACCTGTATATACACACGTCATCATGTTAATATATGCCTGTATATAAATGTGTTATCATGTTTAAGATGTACCTTTAGATACACAGTCATCATGTTAATATATACCTGTATATACATGTGTTATCATGTTAATATATACCTGTATATACCCACGTCATCATGTTAATATTACCTGTATATACATGTGTTTATCATGTTAATATATACCTTTATATACACACGTCATCATGTTAA
>NW_022604144.1:0-12951 GCF_008692095.1 Etheostoma spectabile | reverse complement strand
CATTCCTTTAATTTTAGTCTCAATAATTCCTAATTTCTGCTTTTCTAACTCAAACATCAGGTATAATTTCCTATAAATGAGGTTTATTGAACATAAATCCCCAAAATCACTGTAAAACTAAAGTTAATGTTAGGTAGTGTTGGAAGTCGAAAAAAAGTTAAAAACATTAATGAAAAGCGTCAAAAGTGTTGACTTTCAATTCTGACAGGAAGACACAAAGATTAACTTCTACGTGAAATACCTGTCAAACTGAAGCCGACAGCTGGTGGAAACTAGGCTTTAACCCCGAGTGATCACCACTCAACTCTCCCTGCATCCATTTCAAAATAAAAGCCATTCTCGGCATCAAGACCTTTACTTTTGAAAGCTACAGGAAGTGCCGACTATGTATTGGCTGCATGTGTAAACGTTAGCTTGCGATGAGTCTGAGTTCAGCTTTATGCTCGTCATATCCATCCAAATCCATATCACGCATAACAACATTTCAAAATAAAAGTGTCATCGGAGCGCCAGTACCTGCTGGATGTCCTGCAGGGTCTTGACCACGCGGATGTAGTCCAGGTAGACCCTCCCGGCGGTGTCCCAGTCCTGGATGGTGGCGCTGTGTTCAGGGACCGCCAGCCCCTCCAGGAACTCCAGCAGGTAGTCGTGGTTGTCGTTGATGATGCAGTCTGCGGGCAGGAAGAGACATCTGGAGTTTAATAACTTTAAAATACAAAGCTTACTCCCCAAAACTCAACAACAGGTTCAGTGTCTGTCTCTTTTCTCTCTTTTGAGCCTGAGATCAAATCAGCACCGATTTGGACAATTCAAATAAATGATAATATAATTATTGAACAATAAGTTTGTATGTTTGATTGTTGAAGTGAGGATATCATGCCCATATTTAAAGCTAAATTCCAAACTGATTGTTCACTTCATTTTAATCTGATCGGCCATTTTTATAAATTCTGATTAATCTCATTTTCTTGGAGGATTTTAATTAAATTTACAGGTTGGAACACGGTGTAAAAACCAGTTTAACCCTCATGTTGCCCCCCCCGTTGTCCCCACGTTGCGTGTTTGCCAAGTACAAATCTCTACTTTTATTAATTTTGGGTCTTATTCAATTTTATAGTATTGAAAACAAATGGAAGTGTTTTTGAAATAGTATTGAGTAAAAGTTGACATATTCCAGTTTGTGATTATCATCAACATCCATTCCTTTAATTTTAGTCTCAATAATTCCTAATTTCTGCTTTTCTAACTCAAACATTAGGTATAATTTCCTATAAATGAGCTTTATTGACCATAAATTCCTAAAATAACTGTAAAACTAAAGTTAATAAGTTAGTGTTACGTAGTGTTAAACGTCAAAAAAAGTATCAAACAATGAAAAAAAAGGTCAAAAATGGGACAAAAACGTAGGAAAAAGTTAAAAACTTTGATAAAAAGCATCAACTAAAGTGTTGATTTTGACACCACGAGGGTCTAGCTGTGTGATGCTGTATCTGAGACCTGAGGCCAGGTGCTGGATCAGCAGCCGGTGACACTGGCTCCAGTACCCGGCCCGGTACAGGTGCAGGGCCTCCTGGTGCCGGTCCCCGTCTCGGCGGGCCCGGGTGGCCTTGGCCTCGTGGATCCACTGCTCCGGGACCAGCAGCTTCTGGGTCAGGAAGCGCTCCCTCCGGACGGACTGGGCCGTCTCCTGAAGGGGGACGTGGAGGGTCAGCATCTCCCGCACCGCCCGCTCCCGCTGACTGGACCCGGAGACAAGACCAGATATCAGACGAAATCCACATAAGAACAGATTAAATTAGATTAATTACCTCGTTACAGCTGCAGATTCTACAGTAAACAGCAAAAAACAAAAACAGGCGATGAGCAAAAGATATCGAATGAATGTAAAGTGGAATTAAAAAATAATCTTGCAAATGAAATGATTTTACAGTGTAGAGTAGAAGTGTACATGAGTAAAGAAAAAAGAAAAGATAATCCAAAAATAACCAAACGGAAGAAAAATAGCAACAAAAACTTGATAAATAAATCCAAAAAATAACAATGAGTTAATGTAAAGTACGTTATATCAAAAGGTAACAAATGGATGTAAAGTACATTAAATAAAAGGTATTGTAAAGTAAAGTTAGGTTGTCATAGTACAAAAGATACTGCAGTGTAAGTAAGTGACGTTAGGATTAAATTGGATATGTAATTGAATAATATAGCAAAAGTAAGTAACCATAATATAAGGATATTGAAAAGTAATAATCGTGATAAAATAATATAAATACAGATGGTAAAGAGAGAGAGTTGCTGCTGTGCTGAGATGATGAAACCGTCGTGGAGTAGCTGCAAGTTTCATTCTGATATTTTTAAACACATGAAAACACAAAAGTTGAACGCACATCAAAAATATGAAAAGATTAAAACAGGTTTTGGTGAAACACGAGGTTAAAACACAACAAGGGTTAACTTCAACTCTCTGTCCTCTCGCTTCGGTTCTTCCGGTACGTTTTGTTGTCTCTGTAGATTTATCTGATTAGGACGACACTACTAATCAACATTTCTGTATATGCGCCAGTGTTATTATTTTTCCCCTGTCGTCCTACCCAGCATGCATCTCTTTATGATGGGAAGAAACCGGAGAGAACATACAAACTCCAGACAGAAAGACCCGGGACCGGGACGACCCCGAACCCAGAACCTTCTGGCTGTGAGGCAGACGTGCTAATGCAAAATACACAGAACACTGCAAACTTCTAAAGTACATTTTCCATACTGATGTTGCACAACGTGATGATGCAAAAGCAATATTGAGTCGATCTATCGTGCTGCGCCCCGCCCCCCCCCCCCCCCCCCCGAAATAAATCAAAAAACTGCATAAATGACTAATGGACTCAGAGGGGGCAGCCCTGGAACAGATCCCCTTTAATGAGCTCCAGGTTCTGTTTCAGCGTGGGTAAATAAATTCAAATCAGTTTTATTTATAGTATCAATTCATAACCAGAGTTATCTGGAGACCCTTTACAGATAGAGCAGGTCTAGACCAGATAGACCAGGTCTAGACCAGATAGACCAGGTCTAGACCACACTCTATAATTTACAAGGACCCAACAGGTCTAGTAGTCTCCTCCAGAAACTACAGGGCCACAGTGGAGAGGAAAAACCTCCTTTTAGGCAGAAACCTGGGACAGACCCAGACCCAGAGCCAGACCAAGACCCAGGCCCAGACCAGGACCCAGACCAAGGCCCAGACCCAGACCCAGACCCAGGACCCAGGCCAAGGCCCAGACCCAGGCCAGGACCCAGGCCAGGACCCAGGCCCTTAGTAGGCGGTGTCTGACGACCGGTTGGGGTTAGAATGAAGAGGGGCAGTAACAGTGTGCGGGTGGATGAAGAAGACGAGCCGTGACGTACGCGTGGTCGGGGATGTGCAGCAGGATGAAGACCGCCATGTCCCAGAGGCCGGCGCTCTCCAGCTGCGCGGCGTAGCTGGCGTGGAGCAGGCCCTGCCGCGAGGCGCCCAGGTGGCTGTAGTGCAGCGCCTGCAGGACGCCCCACAGGTGCCAGCTCAGGCGGTAGTCCAGGCGCTCCCAGGTGACCGTCAGGGGGTCCAACAGCTGCTGCAGGCTGTAGTGTCTGCAGGACGACACACAACAACACAACACATCACAACCATTAGAGGGGGGGTGGGTGGGTGTGTACATATTAGTGTGTATATATTGGTGAGTACATATCAGTGTGTATACATCAGTGTGTCTATATCAGCGTGTATATATTAGTGTGTATATATATCGGCGTGTATATATTAGTGTGTATATATTAGTGTGTATATATTGGCATGTATATATTAGTGTGTATATATCGGCGTGTATATATTAGTGTGTATATATCGGCGTGTATATATTAGTGTGTATATATCGGCGTGTATATATCGGCGTGTATATATTAGTGTGTATAATCGGCGTGTACATATCAGTGTGTATATATTGTGTGTATATATTGGCGTGTATATATTAGTGTGTATATATCGGCGTGTATATATTAGTGTGTATATACGCGTGTATATATTAGTGTGTATATATCGGCGTGTATATATTAGTGTGTATATATCGGCGTGTATATATCGGCGTGTATATATTAGTGTGTATATATCGGCGTGTACATATCAGTGTGTATATATTAGTGTGTATATATGGCGTGTATATATTAGCGTGTACATATTAGTGTGTACATATTAGTGTGTATATATTGGCGTGTATATATTAGTGTGTATATATTGGCGTGTATATATTAGTGTGTATATATTAGTGTGTATATATTAGTGTGTATATATTGGCGTGTATATATTAGTGTGTATATATTGGCGTGTATATATTAGTGTGTACATATTAGTGTGTATATTGGCGTGTATATATTAGCGTGTACATATTAGTGTGTACATATTAGTGTGTATATATTGGCGTGTATATATTAGTGTGTATATATTGGCGTGTATATATTAGTGTGTATATATTAGTGTGTACATATTAGTGTGTATATTTGGCGTGTATATATTAGTGTGTATATATTGGCGTGTATATATTAGTGTGTACATATTAGTGTGTATATATTGGCGTGTATATATTGGCGTGTATATATTAGTGTGTATATCGGCGTGTATATATTAGTGTGTACATATTAGTGTGTATATATCGGCGTGTATATATTAGTGTGTATATATCGGCGTGTACATATCAGTGTGTATATATTAGTGTGTATATATTGGCGTGTATATATTAGTGTGTATATATTGGCGTGTATATATTGGCGTGTATATATTAGTGTGTATATATTGGCGTGTATATATTAGTGTGTACATATTAGTGTGTATATATTGGCGTGTATATATTGGCGTGTATATATTGGCGTGTATATATTAGTGTGTACATATTAGTGTGTATATATTGGCGTGTATATATTAGTGTGTATATATCGGCGTGTATATATTAGTGTGTACATATTAGTGTGTATATATCGGCGTGTATATATCGGCGTGTATATATTAGTGTGTATATATCGGCGTGTATATATCGGCGTGTATATATTAGTGTGTATATATCGGCGTGTACATATCAGTGTGTATATATTAGTGTGTATATATTGGCGTGTATATATTAGTGTGTATATATTGGCGTGTATATATTAGTGTGTATATATTAGTGTGTATATATCGGCGTGTATATATCGGCGTGTATATATTAGTGTGTATATATCGGCGTGTATATATTAGTGTGTATATATTGGCGTGTATATATTAGTGTGTATATATTAGTGTGTATATATTGGCGTGTATATATTAGTGTGTATATATCGGCGTGTATATATTAGTGTGTACATATTAGTGTGTAGATATCGGCGTGTATATATCGGCGTGTATATATTAGTGTGTATATATCGGCGTGTACATATCAGTGTGTATATATTAGTGTGTATATATTGGCGTGTATATATTAGTGTGTATATATTGGCGTGTATATATTAGTGTGTATATATCGGCGTGTATATATTAGTGTGTATATATTGGCGTGTATATATTAGTGTGTATATATTGGCGTGTATATATTGGCGTGTATATATTAGTGTGTATATATTAGTGTGTATATATTAGTGTGTATATATTAGTGTGTATATATCAGTGTGTATATATTAGTGTGTATATATTGGCGTGTATATATTAGTGTGTATATATTAGTGTGTATATATTGGCGTGTATATATTAGTGTGTATATATTAGTGTGTATATATTAGCGTGTATATATTAGCGTGTATATATTAGTGTGTATATATTAGTGTGTATATATTAGCGTGTATATATTAGTGTGTATATATTAGTGTGTACATATCAGTGTGTATATATTAGTGTGTATATATCGGCGTGTATATATATCGGCATGTACATATTAGTGTGTATATATTAGTGTGTATATATCGGCGTGTATATATCAGTGTGTATATATTAGTGTGTATATATTAGTGTATGTATATTAGCGTGTATACATCAGTGTGTATACATCAGTGTGTATATATCAGTGTGTATATATATATATTATTGTGTATAGTATGTGTCCTCATACGTGGTAAATAAAGCTGATTCCGAGTACGTTGACTACATAGTTGAACATGATGTCTTTAAGAGTATTTTATTTTTCTGTTGATTACTGAAACAAATCGGGCTAATCTGAAATGTCTGACAGTACATTTTGTCAATTGAAGAACAGATGTTGTTGTCTACCTGTCGCTGTAGAGTTTGAGCAGGTGGAAGCAGAGGTCGTGCAGCGGCCGTTTGGACTCCTCTTCCTCCTCGTCTTCCTCGTCCATGTCCGGCTGCAGCGCCTCCAGGTACGGGGGCAGGGGGGCACAGGCGTACTTACCCGCCTCACACGAGCCCTGCAGGACAGAAACAACCACAACAACGGTGAAACCACAACAACGGTGAAACCACAACAACGGTGAAACCACAACAACGATCAGTGGAGCAGGACGGGCGCTCTAGTCTCTGTCAGGGACAACATCTTGAAACTGAAGGTTTGCAACAGCCAGTCAAAGGACAAAGTTATATATATATATATATATATATATATATATATATATAATATATATATATATATATATATATATATATATATATATATATATATATATATATAATATATATATATATATATAAAATTCTGCACTCATTCAGCCTCTTTTCTTATGCTAAACAACTATTTTGTGTCTATCTGTTCATGTATTTGTTGTCATTTCTTATTAATGTTTACTTTTTAATCATGTTTAATATGGATGTGTGCACCAATCACCAAGGGAAATTCCATGTGGGGTAACTTACCGGGGCAATAAACTGTCGTAGGGTCGCTTACAGGGGCAATAAACTGTCGTAGGGTCGCTTACAGGGGCAATAAACTGTCGTAGGGTCGCTTACAGGGGCAATAAACTGTCGTAGGTTAACTTACTGAGGCAATAAACCCACATAGGGTAACTTACTGGGACAAGAACCCCACGTAGGGTAGCTTACTGGGGCAATAAACCAACGTAGGGTCGCTTACGGGGCATTAAACCCACGTAGGGTAGCTTACAGGGGCAATAAACTGTCCTAGGGTCGCTTACAGGGGCAATAAACTCTTAGGTTAACTTACTGAGGCAATAAACCCACATAGGGTAACTTACTGGGACAAGAACCCCACGTAGGGTAGCTTACTGGGGCAATAAACCAACGTAGGGTCGCTTACAGGGGCATTAAACCCACGTAGGGTAGCTTACAGGGGCAATAAACTGTCCTAGGGTCGCTTACAGGGGCAATAAACTCTTAGGTTAACTTACTGAGGCAATAAACCCACATAGGGTAACTTACTAGGACAAGAACCCCACGTAGGGTAACTTACAGGGGCATTAAACCCACGTAGGGTAGCTTACAGGGGCAATAAACTCTCGTAGGTTAACTTACTGGGACAAGAACCCCATGTAGGGTACCTTAGCGTGGCAATAACTCCATGTAGGATAATTTACTGAGGCAATAAACCCACGTAGGGTAACTTCCCGGGGCAATAAACCAACGTAGGTGTTGTGTAAACGGACTGAAGAGCAGCAGCCTACCTGGAAGGCGGCTTCGTATCTGGCGAGGGCGTCGGCCACGGAGGCGGTCGGGGGCAACATGAACCAGAGGTGGACCGCAACGCAGCGCTTCCAGTCCAGCTCAGAGCACACGTTGACCACAGAGTCCGACGACTGCCACACCTGCAGGGAGGGAGGGAGGGAGGGAGGAAGGGAGGGAGGGAGGGAGGGAGGCAGGGAGGGAGGAGGCAGGGAGGGAGGGAGGAAGGAAGGAAACGGCGTCAAACTACAGACTCTACAGAAGATGGATACGTTGTGACGTTGTGGGGGGGTGGAGCTGGACTCTCTGTGGTCAGAGAGGAGGACGCTGTCCAAACTACATGTCATCTTGGACAATGTCTCGCACCCACTCCATGGCTTGTTGCTCAATCACAGGAGCACTTTCAGTGAAAGACTCATTCTCCCAAAATGCACCACAGAGCGCCACAGGAAGTCATTCCTGCCTGTGGCCATCGAACTTTATAACTCCTCCCTCTAAGTGTGTGACACAGAGAGGTTGAAACTGGACAATAATATCTGTATTATCTGTTTTGTGTAATAACACTGGCTTCAAATGTGTGCAATACTCAACTGCTACTCTTATTATTATTATTATTATTATTATTATTACTACTATTACTTTTCACCATTACAACTCCTTAACTATGTAAATACCGAACATATCCACACTCCTTATATTTCTTTATTTGTATTTCTACTTGATTATTTCTACTATTTGTGCAACTGCAACACAGAATTTTCCTTCGGGGACCAAGAAAGTATTTCTGACTCTGACACTCGCTTCAGAAACGCTGATTTAAAACCAGCTCCTGACGAGTGGTTTGAGCTTGTGTGTGTGTGTGTGTACGTGTGTGTGTGGGGGGGGGGGTTGAATTAAAACATGGCGTACAGGCTTCCCGGCGAGCAGCGTGAAGATGCGTAGCCGCTCCTCGGGCAGGTAGCTGTCGGTCTGCATGCGGTTCCAGTCCGAGACCTGCAGGGCCAGCAGGTCCCGGCAGTACTGGGACCCCATGGCCTGGGACAGCAGCAGGGACAGACGGTGGTCTCCTGGGGACAAACAGCAGCGTTAGCTAAATCTAATCTTGTTATGAGTTTATTAGCCGACGCCAAACGGTCAACTAGTCCTCCAGGGGTCTGAAATCAACATAAATCAGACAATATTAAAACATTTCATGACATAAAGAGGAAATTAAAACAGACTAACTAGTCCCTCCTGGTGTCCCCGGGTCACATTTGACCCATTTCCAAAAAGCTTCCATATCAGAGATTTGGGTTTTCTTTCAACCCAAAAAACCTGAACTAACATGGATGGTTCCCTACAGAGCTCATCACAGGTAAAGCAAATCATCAGTTTAGTACTGTCATTGAATTTGGGTTTTCTCCATTAAATTTTTTTAGCCTGGATGGCAGACAAATTTAGCCCCGTCCACAACATTTGAGGTCAGGAAGGAAGTTTATATTCTGACTAGAGTAGGACTACGTCGGGCTACAAGTTTATAGCATTTGGAAGAAAAAAATGACGAAAGAACGTTGATGAAAGTGACAAAAACAGCAAAAAAACTAAACAAAACTTTTAAATAACTGACAAAAAATTGACAAAAACATTAATAAAAGCAACTAAAGTGTCCAAAAGAAGTTTGTACTATAAAATTTACAAACAACAACTTCTGTTACTGTTGTTAATTAGAAAACTATTCCATGGATTTCACCAATTTCATTATGACAGTTATGTCGTAAACCGTTTAAATCTGAGCATGCTCTCCTCCCATTGGTCAGTGACGGTTTAAACCCCCCCACCTTGTTTCTGCGCCAGGCGGCAGGCCTCGCTGATGCGGTTCCCCGTCAGGTAGCTGAAGACGGCCTCCGTGTGCCGGCCCTTCCCCACCAGCGCCACCTCGTCCTCCACGCGGCCGGCGGCGCCGCGGGACAGCCAGGCCGAGAAGCTCCGCCTCCGCTCCAGCTGCTGCTCGTACTCGCTGGGGGGCTCAACCTCTGGCTCCTGGTCCGCGGGGCCCAGCCGGCCCCACAGGGCCTCGCACAGGGTCCAGACCTCCGCCCAGTAACCCAGGAGGGCTGCAGTGGGGGGGGGGGGGGGGAAGAGAAGCAGAATCAGGTCTGAATGCCGTATATTGAAATGCAAGGAATTTAAAATCTGAGTAATTTCACATGGAGCCAAGACAGTTTTTGGCACATTTGCTTGGATTTCTAGTAAAAACAACACAGGTCTCTAATGGGAAATTACATTTAAGCAATAATTTCATATATCCTTCTATAATATGCATGTATGGTTGATCCTTCAGGCTTAAAGGGTAACCCCCCCCCCCCCCCCCCAACCTGGACCCTATTGCTTATGTTCTCGTGTCTGTGTCTGATAGGAACAATAATTCTCACCCACCAGTGCATCTATGGAAATTATTATTAAATATTATATGTGTTGGTCAGTTGCTGTTTTGCAACAATAACATTAAAGTGAGATGAACAAACAGACAAAATGTTTCTTTTTAGATGAAACAGATGTTGATAAGTTTCCTTTTGGGGACGTCTTTAGAAATTGGGAAAAATTTGAAGTTGGAAAAAAGGTAAGAAATTGCAATATATTGCAGAATATTGCATGTTAAAAATCACAATATCATCGTATTGTGGCATAAGTATCGTTATGATAATAGGCTCGTTCGAGATGAGCCAGGTCTGCGCAGAATGGATCACCGGCGATTGGCGCCCGTTAGATTTGTGTCCGAGTTGATCCCGACTTGCTCTGACGTCATGCACACGGAAATCTCACGAGAGCAAGGCGGACGCAGGTCTGAGACGCAGGCGGACGCAGGTCTGAGACCAGGGGGGCGCAGGTCTGAGACCAGGGGGGCGCAGGTCTGAGACCAGGGGGGCGCAGGTCTGAGACCAGGGGGGCGCAGGTCTGAGACCAGGTCGCAGGTCTGAGACGCAGGCGGACGCAGGTCTGAGACGCAGGCGGACGCATGGTCTGAGACGCAGGCGGACGCAGGTCTGAGACGCAGGCGGACGCAGGTCTGAGACGCAGGCGGACGCAGGTCTGAGACCAGGTCGCAGGTCTGAGACCAGGTCGCAGGTCTGAGACGCAGGCGGACGCAGGTCTGAGACGCAGGCGGACGCAGGTCTGAGACCAGGTCGCAGGTCTGAGACGCAGGCGGACGGCAGTCTGAGACGCAGGCGGACGCAGGTCTGAGACGCAGGCGGACGCAGGTCTGAGACGCAGGCGGACGCAGGTCTGAGACCAGGTCGCAGGTCTGAGACCAGGGGGGCGCAGGTCTGAGACCAGGTCGCAGGTCTGAGACCAGGGGGGCGCAGGTCTGAGACCAGGGGGGCGCAGGTCTGAGACCAGGGGGGCGCAGGTCTGAGACCAGGGGGCGCAGGTCTGAGACCAGGGGGGCGCAGGTCTGAGACCAGGGGACGCAGTTGCTTTTCACCGACTGCAAGAGCCAGGCGGACCCAGAGCATGCTGGGAAACGCCGGCTTCTCAGCTGATCTAACACCTGATTGGTTTACAACATGATGACGTTTTATATAAACTTTTTATTGTTTTTGAATCGGAGCGATTTTTAATGCTATTTGTCTTATTTAAAGACGTATTCTGTCCAGAACACATGTTGTGAGGCTGATAGAGACGTTTAGAAGTCAGAGAGACTAAATCTGATCACTGATCATCTACAGTGAGTTGTTAATTAAAATCAGCAGCAGATCTCCCCCCCCCCCCCCGACTCTGAACCCCCCTGGCTTACGGTCGTGGTCCCGTTGCTCGTCGGCCAGGTCTCCGATCCACTCGGCGTACTCGTGCAGCGCCGCCACGCCGGGCCGCGGCCGCACCAGAGGACAGGCGGAGGCGTCGGGGGTGTCCACCACGCTGTGCCTCAGACAGATCTCCAGGGGGCGCTGCAGCACCGCCCGGCCCTCCTCTTCCTCCTCCTCCTCCTCCTCCACCCGGCTCCTTCCAGCCGGAGGCCCCAGACCCACCAGCTGCTCCAACACCACCTTATAGGGGCTCTCCATCAGCCTGCAAGACAGGAAGCACCACACGGGTTCCTTTAGGGGTCTTAGATTTAGGTTTTATATAAACGTAAGAAAAAGTTAAAAGTAGTAGTACAGGGATAGTCGAAGGGGTGTGTATGTGTGTGTGTGTGTGTGTCTATGTGCGTCTGTGTGTGTGTGTGTGTGTGTGTGTGTGTGTGTGTCGTCTGTGTCTATGTGCGTCTGTGTGTGTATGTGAGTGCGTCTGTGGTGTGTGTATGTGCGTCTGCGTGTGTGTGAATGCGTCTGCGTGTGTGTGTGAATGCGTCTGCGTGTGTGTGTGTGTGTGTGCGTCGTGTGTGGTGTATGTGCGTCTGTGTGTGTATGTGCTTCTGTGTGTGTATGTGCGTCTGTGTGTGTGTGTGCTATGTGCGTCTGCGTGTGTGTGCCGTATGTGCGTCTGGCGTGTGTGTGTGAATGTGCGTCTGCGTGTGTGTGTGAATGCGCTTCTGCGTGTGTGTGTGAATGCGTGCGTCTGTGTGTGTGTGAATGCTTGCGTCTGTGTGTGTGTGAATGCGTCTGCGTGTGTGTGTGAGTGCGTGCGTCTGTGTGTGTGCGTGCGTCTGTGTGTGTTGCGTGCGTCTGTGTGTGTATGTGCGTCTGCGTGTGTGTGTGAATGGCGTCTGCGTGTGTGTGTGTGCGTCTGTGTGTGTGTTTGCGTCTGTGTGTGTATGTGCGTCTGTGTGTGTGTGTCTATGTGCGTCTGCGTGTGTGTGTGAATGCGTGCGTCTGTGTGTGTATGGCGTCTGTGTGTGTGTGTGTGTGTGTGCGTCTGTCTTACGGTTTCCTGGGAGGTTTTGGCAGGAAGCTGAAGTCCGTTTTGGTGAGTTCTTGGCGGTCGAGCGGTTTGGTGGGGGGGGAGCTCAGCCGGTGGCCGCAGTGCGCCAGCGTCCAGCCGGGACCCCACCCCACCCGGAAGGAACGCCCCGCAAACAGGGCCGCGTCCATCAACAAACTCCCCTGGAAAACAAAAACAAACAGAAAAATGTGTTTTCTGTCTCTGTTTCTCCAACTGTCTCGCATTTCCAGCGCTGTGGACCAAGGTCTGGTTACACCACAGATGCATTCTGGGATAGGAGCAAAAGACGCCCTGGGTTGTCGGCGTTCCGTTTAACCAATCTCAATCGTCTCGGGTGGCGCTAAGCTCCGGATGGCTCTGCAAAATAGTCTCTGGAAAGACCTTCTTTTGGTTACTTTCCAGAGACTTGCTTACTATTACACACACAGGCCTGAACCACACACACATGCTCAGTACTATACATACACTATGGAGAGATT
>NW_022604143.1:5000-7113 GCF_008692095.1 Etheostoma spectabile | reverse complement strand
TAAAAGTAGTGATTATTTACATGAGTCTGGTGGAGATATGCTGCTCTATACACGCTAAAAGTAGTGATATTTACATGGAGTCTGGTGGAGATATGCTGCTCTATACACGCTAAAAGTAGTGATTATTTACATGGAGTCTGGTGGAGATATGCTGCTCTATACACGCTAAAAGTAGTGATTTTTTACATGGAGTCTGGTGGAGATATGCTGCTCTATACACGCTAAAAGTAGTGATTATTTACATGGAGTCTGGTGGAGATATGCTGCTCTATACACGCTAAAAGTAATGATTAATTAATTATTGATTAACTAAAATGATCTTACTCTTTAACTAAAAGGTCTATCTCGATCTCAAATACGAGTCCTAAAAATACTTTGTTGAAATAGTACTAGTACTACACTGTAAGAAAAGTCAGTAGAAATATTTTTTTTTAATTTTTTTTTATTTTGATACACTAGTTAGGGCATAGAATCGAATATTGTTAGGAAGTAGTAGCTAGTCACATAGTTTTCAGATTTATCTAACATATAATCAAGAATATAATAGAACCAAAGGGAGACTTGGCATACAGCCCGATCCGGTTGGGGAGAGTTCTGGCCCGGCCGGGCTGGAGCTCTCTTTACCTTGTCTCTCTTGGTTTTGTTGTAATAGTTTTAGACAGCTGGGGACTTCTTTTGATACACTGAGCTCCTCTCTCCTCTATCTTTCCATCTTTTCATTTATGTGCATCCATGTCCCAGAAATGCTTGTTACTAACCTAGTTCCTAACCTAGTTCCTAACCTAGTCACTAACCTAGTTACTAACCTAGCTACTAACCTAGTCACTAACCTAGTCACTAACCTAGTTACTAACCTAGTTACTAACCTAGTTACTAACCTAGCTACTAACCTAGTCACTAACCTAGTCACTAACCTAGTTACTATCCTAGTTACTAACCTAGTTACTAACCTAGCTACTAACCTAGTCACTAACCTAGTCACTAACCTAGTTACTATCCTAGTTACTAACCTAGTTACTAACCTAGTTACTAACCTAGCTACTAACCTAGTTACTAACCTAGTTACTAACCTAGTTACTAACCTAGTTACTAACCTAGTTACTAACCTAGTCACTAACCTAGTTACTATCCTAGTTACTAACCTAGTTACTAACCTAGTTACTAACCTAGCTACTAACCTAGTTACTAACCTAGTTACTAACCTAGTCACTAACCTAGTTACTAACCTAGTTACTAACCTAGTCACTAACCTAGTTACTATCCTAGTTACTAACCTAGTTCCTAACCTAGTCACTAACCTAGTTACTATCCTAGTTACTAACCTAGTTACTAACCTAGTTACTAACCTAGCTACTAACCTAGTTACTAACCTAGTTACTAACCTAGTTACTAACCTAGTTACTAACCTAGTCACTAACCTAGTTACTATCCTAGTTACTAACCTAGTTACTAACCTAGTTACTAACCTAGCTCTGGGGAGTCCTTATGTTCTTTTTTCCCCAGCATGTTCCCTCGGATCAGAGAGGCTCCGAAATCAGGGTAGCAGCTATCGCCATGGTCCCGCTCCACGTTCTGTGATGCCATGTTCATCTGCTACACTGCAGTGTCCTGCTACGTCCTGCTACGTCCTGCAACATCCTGCTACGTCCTGCTACGTCCTGCTACGTCCTGCAACATCCTGCTACGTCCTGCTACGTCCTGCTACGTCCTGCTACGTCCTGCTGTGCCATGAACTACCACAAAGAACTGCTACAAACTACTAATTTTTACTATTTTTGTTATTTCCACTCTTCATTCTAACCCCAACCGGCCCGTCAGACACCGCCTACCAAGAGTCTGGGTCTGACCGAGGTTTCTGCCTAAAAGGAAGTTTTTCCTCGCCACTGTGGCCCTGTTGCTGCTCTGGAGGAGACTACTAGAACTGTTGGGTCCTTGTAAATTCTGGAGTGTGGTCTATCTGTAAAGTGTCTTGAGATAATTCTTGTTATGAATTGATACTATAAATAAAATTGAATTGAATTGAATAGAAATACTAATATTCTCTGAGGAATTTTGACAGCAGAAGAAGATAAATAAATGATGCAGAGTAAGTTACTTTTATATGCTCACACAC
>NW_022604142.1:12500-19082 GCF_008692095.1 Etheostoma spectabile | reverse complement strand
CAGAGACAGAGAGAGGAGGGACAAAAAGAGAGAGAGAGGAAAAGTAAAGAAAGGAGGGATGTAAAACAACAGAAAAACAAAGACACAAAGATCAACAAGACATTAATTGATAAAAGATTAATAATATAAAGGAGATGGCACAGAGACAGGTGAAGATGCGAGGACTCACTCAGAGAGAGACAGGAAGTGGCTGTCCTCCTCCTCCAGCTGATTGGCCAGCTGTTCGCTCATCACATCGGTCAGAGAGCAGGCTGCAGGGGGGGGGGCCACGGGGCCCCACGGGCTCTGGGTCCAAAAACACAACACACACACACACACACACACCCACACACACACACACACACACACACACACACACATTAGTAGCAGGAAGACACCATCCCTCCTTTCCTCTCTGTCTCTCCCTCCATATCTCTGTTTCTACCTCTATGTCTCTTCCCTCCCTTTGTCTGTCTCTCTCTCTCCCTCTGTATCTCTGTTCCTCCCTCTCTGTGTCTCTCTCTCTTGTCTCTTTGTCCTTCTCTTTCACTCTCCGTCTCTTGTCTCTTTGTCTGTCCGTCCATCTCTCTCTCTCTGTGTCTTCTCTCTCTCCATCTCTTTGTCCCTCCCTCTCCATCCATCCATCCATCCATCTATTTCTCCCTCTCTGTCTCTCTTTCACTCTCTGTCTCTTTGTCCGTCGTTCCATCCCTCTCTCTCTGTGTCTTCTCTCTCTCTCTCCATCTCTATCTATCCATCCATCCATCCATCTATTTCTCCCTCTCTGTCTCTCTTTCACTCTCGGTCTTTCGGGTCCTCCCTCTGTCTCTTTGGTCCTCCCTCTGTCTCTGTCTGTCCATTTTTAAATAGCCAAATCTCTTTGTACGGGCCTTAATATAATGTTCTAATCCAGGGGATTGTGACTGACTAACAGTAAAAACCAGACCACCGTGGACCTCATTATGTCATCGGTGCAGCGTGACTCAGAGACATGAACCCGGCCAGTGAGTCACGACCGGACACACACAATAAAGACAGAGACAAGTTGAGACATGTCTGAGCAAGAGACGCACACCACTCCCACAAGACGTATGCACGGTGTCGTATAACATCGTGTTATATGGTGCAGTCTTATCACTACACAAGCATCTGAGGTGACGTCATGTACAATGTAGGACTAACTTCTTAGTGTGTGCATGCGTGTGTGTGTATATGTGTGTGTGTATATGTATGTGTGTGTGTGTGTGTGTATATGTATATGTATGTGTGGTTTGGTGTGTGTGTGTGTATATTATAATATGAATATATGTGTGTGTGTTATATTTTAGGGCTGTATAATATATGCAGGTTAAAAACATTTCTCTTCATAACAATGCAGGACTAACTTCTTATCGCGCGTGGTGTTGGTGTGTGTGTGTGTGTGTGTGTGTGTGTGTGGTGTGTGTGTTTGTGTGTTGTGTGTGTTGTGTGTGTGTATGGCTTGACGCAGAGGGTCCAGGGTTCAAATCCGACCTGTGACAAAGCCCCCCCCCCCCCCCCACTCACCTACCTGTCCTATCAAATGGAGGCGGAAGAGCCCAAAACATAATCTTAAAATAAAGTAACTTGTGTGTTGTGACGTATCTCCGGTTAAGCCACACACTGTTATTATTTGTAGTTATTTATAATAATATGATAATAATTAGTTTTATTGTCACAGAACAGAGGAACATCAAAATATATTAAAGTTCTGATAAATAAAACGTATAAAAATACAAATTTAAGATATGAAACAGCTGCTGACTTAAAAGACTGGAGTTGATTAACATGTGTGTGTGTGTGTGCACATGTGTGTGTGTGTGTGTGTGTGTGTGTGTGTGCACATTGTGTGTGTGTGTGTGTGTGTGTGTGTGTGTGTGTGTGTGTGTGTGTGTGCGTGCTAATTTAAGGTTGAGAAATAACACTGAGATTATCCTCTTCACTAACTAAATTTGCTTTCCAAATTTAGCACGTTTGGCTTTATATCCAGTAGAATAAGCGCGGTAAAAACTATAAATCACATTATTAATACTTTTTGCATAATGTGTATACAAAGCTATTTTAAATATGTATATAGATGCTCTCAAGACTGTGCACCAGGTCTCCCCCCCCCCCCCCCTTTCTGCACCATACTATCTTCTATTTTTATATTTCGTGTTGACACTGTAAAGCTTCAATCTGGTTGCACAGGTGCTTGTGTATAAGGACAATAAAAAGGGCTTTGTATCTATCTATCTATCTATCTATCATCTATCTATCTATATTTAAATAAAAACGTTGCTCTTATCTGTGAAATAAGCTTGTGTAAGAAGAACCAGAATAGAAAATATCGGGATTGTTAAAACCGGAGCTTTATTCGCCTACATCAGCTGTTTTTACGGTTTGTTTGTGCAGTTATTGTGTGAATGTCGCTTTATTTAAAGGATGTACATGTTGTAATTTGGGTGTTTTTTTATGATCCATTGGTGCTGTAATCAGGGCATCGATGGAGAGAGAGCCCTCCCGGAATAAACACTTTTGTCACTTTTTTTACACACGCCTATAACCGTAATAACCGTAACACTAAAGTTAGTAAGTCAGTGCTACGTCAAAAAAAGTGACAAACATTGAAAGAAAGTGTTGAGAAAAAGGGACAAAAACGTAAGAAAAAGTTAAAAGTTTTCGATTAAAAGTGTCAGCAACAGTGTTGATTTTAAGGGTTTAAAGAAGACACGAAACAACAGACAATAAAAAACAAAACAATGTGGACATCAAATCAAAAGAGCTTCTTACCTTCGGAGTTACTGCTGCGATTCCCGATCGATCCATGATCACAACGATATCGATTAATCGATTCTTTCGTAGAGCAGTGAATGGTGGCTAGCCGCTAAGCTAACGTTAGCACACACACACACACCGGAGAGGGCAGATTTAGCTAACCGTCGACCAAAATGTCCCAAAAAAAGAGACGAACGACAAGGTCTCGCGACGTGACACGTACAAGTATCTGTTGTAGAAACTGTAACATGTATGTGAAGATGATTCACGAGTCAGTAACTGAAGCTTTTTAAAGTAATTTACCGGTTGAAACGAGGTGGAGACGCTTTCAGTGACGAGTTTCCAAGCTGAGTGGACCTTTGGCACAACAGGAAATACGTCAGTGGGCGAGGAGGGCCTTCACAATAAAAGTCCTCACGCCGGTGGTGGGCGATACTGCAAAATTTGGTATCGATCCGATACCAAATACAAATAGGCCTAGGGTCCGCATTGCCGATACCGATACCAACACGATACTTTTTACTTTAAAAAAATACTTTTGTGTAGGGGAGAGCATTTCATTATTTCTGAGGTCAATGAATGATCAATTCTTTAGGCAATATTTTTTTATTAATGTATTGAAGTGCACAAAAATCATTAGTTATTAGGCACCGTAGAATGAATACAGCGAGTCGCTGCTCCTCTGCGCGTTGTGTCAGTGAGTCACGTGACGACAACAACAACGAATCACAGCCGAGGAGCAGGAGGGGGAGGAGTCACGTGACGACAACAACAACGAATCACAGCCGAGGAGCAGGAGGGGGAGGAGGAGGAGGAGGAGGCAGCGTGGGCCAAGATGTGAAAGCGGCGTTTGCTCAGGAAGGTGGAAGACACGAGCAAAGCGTAGTGAACGTAGAGGAGAGATGTCTAAATTAAAATGTCGATTCAATTACAGTTGTATCGATCAAACACCAATACCAGCGTTGGCATCAACACTGTCGATATTTAGATCGATCCGCCCACCCCTACCTCACGCTGTTAACGAACATTTCAAAGATGAGAGCCTTGGTGTCAAAGGCCGAGTTGGAGATGATCATCCATGCTTTTATCTCGTCTCGCTTAGACTATTGTAACAGTCTTTTTATTTGCCTCAATAAGAAGGATCTTTGTCGTCTCCAGACTGTCCAAAATCCTGCTGCTAGGCTTTTAACCCACACGGGTAAAAGGGCACATACTACTCCAGTTTTAGCTTCTCTTCAGTGGTTACCAGGGATATTTTTGAATGCACTTCAACATGTTTGGTCCTAACTTTTAGAGCCCTACAAGGACAGGCACCCCCATACATCTCAGACCTGATCCAGCTGCGTACATCCTCACGTAGTCTGAGACCAACAGGCCAGAGACTATTAGTCTAGACTGTGTGGAAAACTTTAAAACTCAGTTGAAATCTCGGCTTTTTAAAGAGGCTTCTGACTAGACTGTAGGGTGGTTAGGCTGGTCTTATGTGTACGTGTTATTCTTTTGGTTTTTTGTGATGCGTTGTATTTATGAGAGTTGTTAAATGCCTCCTTTTGTTGTGAAGCACCTTGTGATCTTCACGTGAGAAAAGCGCTATCCAAATACATTTTACTTACTTACTTACTTTTACTCGTTGTCAAGGTTGGACTATAGAAAGAAAGAAGTGTATTGTGTGTGTGTGTGCAGTTATTTAACGAGCAGCTGGGGATTGAGGATCATAACCCAGGATGCAGGGTAGGGATGTAACAACACACTCACATCACAATGTATGTATATGATCAGACACTTGTCTCCTGAATGAGCTGCAGACAAATGGCAAACGAGCAATATTCCTTTATTTCTACAACCAAACAAAACCAGACTTAACTCGAACTCTTATCAAAAGTGCAACTTGAAATTGTACTGAATCTTAAAGGACTAAAAATTAAATAAAACAACAAGATTTCCGAAACAAATCTCACGTTAAACAACCAAGTAAATGGAAAGAAATCCCTTCAAACGAGTGAGATGAGAAGACGAAATCTGGAGTAGATTACGCGGTAGGACATTTAAAAAACTGAGTCATTCACCTTCGCACATTTACTGCGTGTCCAAGACGCAGTAGCTCAGTCCTGAGGGTCGCTGGTTCAAGCACCACAGCATGGTGGTGGACAGGCAGCTGGAGAGGTGCCAGTCCACCTCCCGGGCACTGTTGAGCAAGGCACCGAACCCCCAACTTCACTCTGACATCTCTCCATTAGTGCCATGTATAGGTCCTGAGCGTGTGTGTGTGTGTAGTTCAGGCCTGTGTGTGATAACAACAGAGTGTAAACTGTAATTTCCCCTTGTGGGATTAATAAAGAATACACGTAACACATATGGAATATTTACCTTTTACATTACATACGGCAGGTGTCCCAGACCATGTTGTTGTTTCTGTTTTGCATGGCTGACTGGTGTCGGAGTTGCATGAACGTGTCCCGATGCAAACACTTTTTCACACCACTGTAGAACCCTCTGCTTTTTTTCGTCATTCCTGTTCTCTCAGTGCAGACAGTAACCCAGGGATCACCCGCGGGTATTTGCAAAAAAATTGAAGAGGCAACTAGATTTGGGGCTATGTATGTGGAACCTTCTGCACTCGTGTTGCCTTCATGTCAAGATTGAAAATCAACACTTTTGTTGAGGCTTTTTTATCGATGTTTTTAACGTTTTCTTACGCTTTTGTCCCTTTTTTTGACGTTCAACACTACGTAACACTAACTTATTACCTTTAGTTTTACAGTTACTTTTGGAATTTATGGTCAATAAACCTCATTTATAGGAAATTATCCCTAATGTTTGAGTTAGAAAAGCAGAAATTAGGAATTATTGAGACTAAAATTAAAGGAATGGATGTTGATGATAATCACAGACTGGAATATGTCAACTTTTACTCAACACTATTTCAACAACACTTCACTTTGTTTTACCATGCTATAAAATAGAATAGACCAACCAAATAATGAAAGTAGAGATTTGTACTTGGCAAGAGCGTTGGAATCAATCATGTTATTTTGGGGAATTAAAAACACACTGATATAGGACAACATGAAGGCAACATGAGGACAACATGAGGACAACATGAGGGCAACATGATGACAACATGAGGACACATGAGGACAACATGAGGACAACATGAGGACAACATGAGACAACATGAGGACAACATGAGGACAACATGAGGACAACATGGGGACACATGGGACAACATGAAGACAACAGAGGGCACATGAGGACAACATGAGGACAACATGAGGGCAACATGAGACAACATGATGACAACATGAGGACAACATGAGGGCAACATGAGGACAACATTAGGGCACCATGAGGACACATGAGGCCAACATAAGACAACATGAGGACAACATGAGGACAACATGAGGACACATGGGACAACATGGGACAACATGAAGACACATGAGGCAACTGAGGACAACATGAGGACAACTATGAGGACAACATGAGGACAACATGAAGACAACATGAGACAACATGAGACAACATGAGGACAACATGAAGACAACATGAAGACACATGAGGACAACATGAGGGGAACATGGGACAACATGAAGACCACATGAAGACAACATGATGCAACATGAGACAACATGAAGACAACATTAGGGCAACATGAGGACAACATGAGGACAACATGAAGACAACATGAGGCCAACATGAGGACAACATGAGGACAACATGGGGACAACATGGGACAACATGAAGACAACATGAGACAACATTAGGGCAACATGAGACAACATGAGGACAACATGAAGACAACATGAGGACAACATGGGACAACATGAG
>NW_022604142.1:0-7500 GCF_008692095.1 Etheostoma spectabile | reverse complement strand
GGGACCACTAAGGTCTATATAAAATAGACTCAGATACAGTATTAGGGACCACTAAGGTCTATATAAAAGAGACTCCAGATACAGTAGTGGGACCACTAAGGTCTATATAAAAGAGACTCCGATACAGTATTAGGGCCCACTAAGGTCTATATAAAGAGACTTCAGATACAGTATTAGAGACCACAAGGTCTATAGAAAGAGACTTCAGATACAGTATGGACCACTAAGGTCTATATAAAAGAGACCTCAGATACAGTATTAGGGACCACTAAGGTCTATATAAAAGCACTTCAGATACAGTATTAGGGACACTAAGGTCTATATAAAAGACACTTCAGATACAGTATTAGGGGACCACTAAGGTATATAAAAGAGACTTCAGATACAGTATTAGGGACCACTAAGGTCTATATAAAAGAGACTTCAGATACAGTATTAGGGACCACTAAGGTCTATATAAAGAGACCTTCAGATACAGTATTAGGACCACTAAGGTCTATATAAAGAGACTTCAGATACAGTATTAGGGGACCACTAAGGTCTATATAAAAGAGACCTCAGATACAGTATTAGGGGCCCACTAAGGTCTATATAAAAGAGACTTCAGATACAGTATTAGGGGACCACTAAGGTCTATATAAAGAGACTCCAGATACCGTATTAGGACCACTAAGGTCTATATAAAAGAGACTCCAGATACAGTATTAGGGACCACTAAGTCTATATAAAGAGACTTCAGATACAGTATTAGAGACCACTAAGGTCTATATAAAAGAGACTTCAGAGACAGTATTAGGGACCACTAAGGTCTATATAAAAGAGACCTCAGATACAGTATTAGGGACCACTAAGGTCTATATAAAAGACACTTCAGATACAGTATTAGGGGACCACTAAGGTCTATATAAAAGACACTTCAGATACAGTATTAGGGACCACTAAGGTCTATATAAAAGACACCTTCAGATACAGTATTAGGGACCACTAATGGTCTATATAAAGACACTTCAGATACAGTATTAGGGGACCACTAAGGTCTATATAAAGAGACTTCAGATACAGTATTAGGGGACCACTAAGGTCTATATAAAAGACACTTCAGATACAGTATTAGGACCACTAAGGTCTATTAAAAGAGACTCAGATACAGTATTAGGGACCACTAAGGTCTATATAAAGAGACTTCAGATACAGTATTAGGGACCACTAAGGTCTATATAAAGAGACTTCAGATACAGTATTAGGGACCACTAAGGTCTATTAAAGAGACTTCAGATACCGTATTAGGGGACCACTAAGGTCTATATAAAAGAGACTTCAGATACAGTATTAGGGACCACTAAGGTCTATATAAAAGAGACTTCAGATACAGTATTAGGGACCACTAAGGTCTATATAAAGAGACTTCAGATACAGTATTAGGGACCATAAGGTCTATATAAAGAGACTTCAGATACAGTATTAGGGACCACTAAGGTCTTATAAAGAGACTTCAGATACAGTATTAGGGACCACTAAGGTCTATATAAAGAGACTTTCAGATACAGTATTAGGGACCACTAAGGTCTATATAAAGAGACTTCAGATACAGTATTAGGGACCACTAAGGTCTATATAAAAGAGACTTCAGATACAGTATTAGGGGACCACTAAGGTCTATATAAAGAGACTTCAGATACAGTATTAGGGACCACTAAGGTCTATATAAAGCGACTTCAGATACAGTATTGGGAACCACTAAGGTCTATATAAGAGACTTCGGATACAGTATTAGGGACCACTAAGTCTATATAAAGAGACTTCAGATACAGTATTAGGGACCACTAAGGTCTATATAAAATAGACTTCAGATACAGTATTAGGGACCACTAAGGTCTATATAAAAGAGACTTCAGATACAGTATTAGGGACCACTAAGGTCTATATAAAAGAGACTTCAGATACAGTATTAGGGACCACTAAGGTCTATATAAAAGAGACTTCAGATAAAGTATTAGGGACCACTAAGGTCTATATAAAAGAGACTTCAGATACAGTATTAGGGGACCACTAAGGTCTATATAAAGAGACTTCAGATACAGTATTAGGGACCACTAAGGTCTATATAAAGAGACTTCAGATACAGTATTAGGGACCACTAAGGTCTATATAAAGAGACTTCAGATACAGTATTAGAGGACCACTAAGGTCTATATAAAAGAGGAGATGTTGGTTTCAGGTGAAAAATGTTGCCTAAAACACGTGTGACATCTCTTAGAGCCCCTTTAACACGGTAAATTAGCCCCTGGTTCTACGGACTTTTCTAACTTTGTACCTGCGCTGATGTCTCCCGTCTCCTTCAGGCTGAGGACGCCCGCACCCGACCGACCGAGCTGCCTTAACTGACCTCTGACCCCAGCAACAGGACCCTAGCAACAGGAGCCGTCGCCGCCGTCCCGCCTCCCCGTCATGACGCCGCAGCGAGTCGACTGATTCAACCGGAGAGATCTGAAAGATGAGCGAGAGCAGGAGGAAGAGGAGGGAGCCGAGAGACGCCGAACGGGAAGGAAATTAGGACAAAAAGGATGTGAATCTGGCACGTTTCTGACCCCCCCCCCCCCCCCCCCCCCCTCCATGTGCTGGTCATTAAACCAAACGCCCCTGTAACGATCTCAACATTTCTACCCGGCGACAGGACACCAAACAAAAACTTCCAGCTTCATAGGAACCAACGATGTAGAGGAAGACAGCGGTGACGATTGTTGATTCCTAAGCTGTTGATTCATAAGCTGTTGATTCATTAGCTGTGAATTCATAAACTGTGGATTCATTAGCTGTTGATTCATAAGCTGTTGATTCATAAGCTGTGGATTCATTAGCTGTGATTCATAAGCTGTGGATTCATAAACTGTGGATTCATTAGCTGTGATTCATAAGCTGTGGATTCATAAGCTGTTGATTCATAAGCTGTTGATTCATTAGCTGTTGATTCATAAACTGTGAATTCATAAACTGTGGATTCATAAACTGTGGATTCATAAACTGTGGATTCATAAGCTGTGGATTCATAAGCTGTTGATTCATAAGCTGTTGATTCATAAGCTGTGAATTCATAAACTGTGGATTCATAAGCTGTGGATTCATAAGCTGTGGATTCATAAGCTGTGGATTCATAAGCTGTTGATTCATAAGCTGTGGATTCATAAGCTGTGGATTCATAAGCTGTTGATTCATAAGCTGTGGATTCATAAGCTGTGGATTCATAAGCTGTGGATTCATAAGCTGTTGATTCATAAGCTGTGGATTCATAAGCTGTGAATTCATAAACTGTGGATTCATAAGCTGTGGATTCATTAGCTGTGGATTCATAAGCTGTTGATTCCTAAGGTGTGGATTCATTAGCTGTGGATTCATAAGCTGTGGATTCATAAACTGTGGATTCATAAGCTGTTGATTCATAAGCTGTGGATTCATAAGCTGTGGATTCATAAGCTGTTGATTCATAAGCTGTGGATTCATAAGCTGTGGATTCATAAGCTGTGGATTCATAAGCTGTGGATTCATAAACTCTTGACTCATAAACTGTGGATTCATAAACTCTTGACTCATAAACTGTTGATTCATAAGCTGTTGCACTGAACTACGAAACACCGTCACACGATTGTCTCTTGCTGACGAAATCTGGAGCTGAAACGGTTTCCACGGCAACTAACTAAGATTGTGTTACCGAGAAAAGACGACCAAATCCCAGCCGCCACAAGATTGTACCAAAAAAAACTGGAGATCCTGGTCTGGAGATATGTATAGCCACACACGTTGGAATAAAACTTGAAAAACATACGCGGTGAGAGAACAAACTGATCGACACATTTTGGGCGTTGGGGGAATCGAAGCAGGGTGAGACGCCGCGATGACGCACCTGCACGCCGGCCTGAGCGCCGAGACCACGGAGAAGGCCCGCCTGGAGCTCAATGAGAACCCCGACACCCTGCACCAGGACATCCAGCAGGTACACCGCTAATGCTAGCTGCCGTTAGCATGCTAATGATAACATTCAGGTGTTTTTTAAAGTGTTAGGTTGGTGTGTTTTGGCCGGACACTTTAAACCTTTGATGTTAATTTACAGCTAAAGTCTCACGGTATCGTACTGTGTTAACGTCATACAGGATCTTACTGTAAATGGCAATGCATGCTGGGAGAAAATAATGTTACAACCCTATCTGCGAATGTTACAGATTACAGGTATTTACTGGTAATACCAATGCATCTTGGGAAAATACAATAAAAGGCCCGGATTGCACAGCTGCCAGTATATACAGTAACTGTAAATTCAAATAATACAGTAAGAAGCGGAGCTCTGTGACGCCGAGCGGTAGTTGCTAGTTGTTTTAGCCGCTAGAGAGCATTTAGCTGCTACAGAGCAACAGTTGCTAGTTATTTTAGCTGCTACAGAGCGACAGTTGCTAGTTATTTTAGCCGCTACAGAGCGACAGTTGCTAGTTATTTTAGCCGCTACAGAGCGACAGTTGCTAGTTATTTTAGCCGCTACAGAGCGACAGTTGCTAGTTATTTTACGTGCTACAGAGCGACAGTTGCTAGTTATTTTAGCCGCTACAGAGCGACAGTTGCTAGTTATTTTAGCCGCTACAGAGCGACAGTTGCTAGTTATTTTACGTGTTACAGAGCGACAGTTGCTAGTTATTTTACGTGTTAAGAGCGACAGTTGCTAGTTATTTTACGTGTTACAGAGCGACAGTTGCTAGTTATTTTACGTGTTACAGAGCGACAGTTGCTAGTTATTTTAGCTGCTACAGAGCGACAGTTGCTAGTTATTTTAGCCGCTACAGAGTGACAGTTGCTAGTTATTTTACGTGTTACAGAGCGACAGTTGCTAGTTATTTTACGTGTTACAGAGCGACAGTTGCTAGTTATTTTAGCCGCTACAGAGCGACAGTTGCTAGTTATTTTAGCCGCTACAGAGCGACAGTTGCTAGTTATTTTACGTGTTACAGAGCGACAGTTGCTAGTTATTTTACGTGTTACAGAGCAACAGTTGCTAGTTATTTTAGCTGCTACAGAGCGACAGTTGCTAGTTATTTTAGCCGCTACAGAGTGACAGTTGCTAGTTATTTTAGCTGCTACAGAGCTCTGTGAAGCCAAGCAACAGTCGCTAGCTGTTTTAGCCGCTACAGAGCTCTGTGACGCTGAGCGACAGTTGCTAGTTGTTTTAGCCGCTACAAAGCTCTGTGACACCAAGCAGTTGCTAGTTATTTTATCCGCTACAGAGCGACAGTTGCTAGTTGTTTTAGCCGCTACAGCGCGACAGTTGCTAGTTGTTTTAGCCGCTACAGAGCGACAGTTGCTAGTTGTTTTAGCTGCTACAGAGCGACAGTTGCTAGTTGTTTTAGCTGCTACAGAGCGACAGTTGCTAGTTGTTTTAGCCGCTACAGAGCGACAGTTGCTAGTTGTTCTGCTGCTACAGAGCGACAGTTGCTAGTTGTTTTAGCCGCTACAGAGCGACAGTTGCTAGTTGTTCTGCTGCTACAGGAAGTAGAACCAAAAAAAACAGGAAGTAGAACTAAAGACAAGATGAGGCACAGACCCAGACTTCAAAATAAAACAGGAAACAGAATATACACACACTCGGGGAAACTCACGACAGAAACTACAACACAAGACAGGGGAGGAAAGTAGGACACAAGCACAAGGAGACAAGACGGAACCAAATACCAAATAAGGAGGAACAAAAACAAAGCAAAAAATACCCAAAACATAACATTCCCACACAAATTGGCATTAAATTATATTGCAGAATCCACATGACATGCAGTACAGATGGGTCCTTTGGGGCACCAGGGCAGTTTGATTGACAGAGAAGCTGAATATGTCCCAAAATGGCCACCATTTTGTTTTAAAGATTACTTTTAGGGGCATTTTTGGCCTTGATTTTGACAGGACAGCTACACACATGACATGCAGCAAAGGGCCGCAGGTCAGAGTCGAACCCGGGCCCAAAATGGCCACCATACTTTTAATTTTAGAAATCTTCTGATTCATTCAGACTGACTGTAAAGTTCCCTAACGGCAGCCCTGTGTGCTTGTTTTTTTTAAATCGGAGGTGCGAGACATGATCGTGACGCGGCCGGACATCGGGTTCCTGCGGACGGACGACGACTTCATCCTGCGGTTCCTGAGAGCCAGGAAGTTCAACCAGATGGAGACCTTCAGGCTGCTGGCCCAGTACTTCCAGTTCAGACAGCAGAACCTCGACATGTTCCAGAGCTTCAAGGTCCGTTTCCATTTGTGGTTTTCCTTTTTTATCCAGTTTGAAGAAGAAGCTGCAGATTCAGTCAGAGTCTCTGCATGAAATATGGTGGAACAGTTTGACCTAAATTGAGAGTGAGTTGCTGCCCCAACCAAACGACATGCTCTGGGTTATTGGCATTTCTTTAATTCTCTTGTTAAAGAAATGTGTTGTCCAAACTGTTTGGCCCGAAAAGGCGGCAAAAAGGTGACAAAAAGGTGGCGAAAATGTGACAAAGAGTCGACGAAAAGGCGACAAAAAGGTGACGAAAAGGCATCAAAAAGGGGACAAAAACTCAGCATTACTCGAGTAATGCTGGTCATTAACTATGCCCTTGTAGCCGAGCTGCACCAATCACATCGCTGTATCTGATATAGGCGGGGCCAGAGGCAAGCTGCACCAATCACATCGCTGTATCTGATATAGGCGGGGCCAGAGGCAAGCTGCACCAATCACATCGCTGTATCTGATGTAGGCGGGGCCAGAGGCAAGCTGCACCAATCACATTGGTGTTTCTGATGTAGGCGGGGCCAGAGGCAAGCTGCACCAATCACATCGCTGTATCTGATGTAGGCGGGGCCAGAGGCGAGCTGCACCAATCACATTGTGGTTTATGATATAGCGGGGCCAAGGCGAGCTGCACCACACCATTGGGAATCTGATATAGGCGGGGCCAGAGGCGAGCTGCACCAATCACATCGGGGTATCTGGTATAGGCGGGGCCAGAGGCGAGCTGCACCAATCACATCGGGGTATCTGGTATAGCCGGGGCCAGAGGCAAGCTGCACCAATCACATTGCTGAGATTTTCAAATGCACGCTTGAGATGGGCGACTTTCATTACTCGATGCCAGACCCTTAATCTTTTTGGATTTGGGTCTGGATTTCTAGACTAGAAGAGGAATCCTTGGGTGTCCGCGTCCTTTACGACACAAAGGAAACTATATTGTTATTTTACCAGCGAGACTATTTGACGTGTGTGTGTGTGTGTGTGTGTGCGTCGTGTGTCAGGTGGACGACCCCGGGATTAAGCGGCGTTGATGGACGGTTTCCCCGGCTGCTGGACACCCCGGACCACAGGCCGAAAGATCCTCATCCTGTTCGCCTCCAACTGGACCAGAGCAGGTAACACACACACAGAAACAGACACACACAGACACACACACACCACACAACCACACACACACACACACACACACACACCACACACACACACAC
>NW_022604141.1:0-12177 GCF_008692095.1 Etheostoma spectabile | reverse complement strand
GCCTTAAAATGGCCCCACACTTCCACGTTTATTTGGCCCATTCTTTTCCACGGATTTAGCCGTTTATTTGGCCCATTTTTTCCAAGTAATTTGCCATTTTTTTTGGTGCTTTTCCAAAGTTGTTTTTTTGTCACTTGTTTCAAAATTCTTTTTTCGAATATGTTTGGGCATTTTTTCCGATATTCTTTTCCAATATTTGTCACTTTTCTTGTCCTTTTTGGGACTTTTTTGGGGGCTTCATGTCGACCAAAGTGTAAGAGCAGACAGATGCAATATTACACTCAAAGGCATTTGAATTTTTTGGGGATTTTGAAGCATTTCAATAATCTGAACATGTGCGGCCCTTGATGTGATTGTTATTAATAGTGGTCTAGTAGAGCGTGATGCATTCCCTGAACATAGATGTTATCTCAGCTGCTGGAAATGGAGATAAAGACAATGTTTGTTGATAGATTATGAAGTAAAATTTTATTTCAGAATTGTTTTTAAAACCCCAATAAGTCCCGGGTCAGTTTGACCCGAGGGACACGAGAGGGTCCGAGTATTTTGCCGTTTTTTTTGGCACTTTTCCAACGTTTTTTTGTCACTTGTTTCAAAATTCTTTCCACTTTTTTCCATTTTTTGGCATTTTTTCCTATATTTTTTCCCCAATGTGTTAGCCACTTTTCTCTGCCTTTTTGGGACTTTTTTGGGGGCTTCATGTCGACCAAAGTGTAAGAGCAGATAGATGCAATAACAGGCTCAAAGGTATTTGAATTTATTTCTGGATGAAATGACAGCATTTCAACAATGATCAATGTCCGGCCCTTGATGTGATTGTTATTTTCCAGTGTGGCCCTTTTAATAAAGTGACTTTACTTTTTGGGAATCACCTCCGTATTTTCAGACCTTGTTATGTCTTTCTTCCTCTGTTGTATGTTGACAACGGCCACACTGCCCCCTACAGGCTGTTAACAGAGTTTATCAAAGTAGGGAACCTGCAGGCGCTGCGAACCTTTAGGGTGCTGAGAGCCCTGAAAACTATCTCAGTCATCCCAGGTAAGGCCTCACCTCCACCAGGGGGCGTCCCGGGACAGACCCCCCCCCCCACCTCCCCCCCCCCCCCCCATCCCAAACACTCGTCATTGTCCACGTCGTCGTGCATCCTCTTTTGTTCGTCCCGTGTCTGCCGTGTCCCGCCCACTTCCCATTCTCCGCCCAATCAGGAGTCACCTGTGCAATCACCTGATCTGAACTGACGACACAGTGGAGAAGGAAAAAAAAAGTCCCGAAAAAGCTGAACACACGAGCCACAAACTGGAGATGGGGAACAGTAGAGAGGAAAGTGTGTCTCACACTGTAAATAATGGCTGAAATCTCCAGTTGTTACTGTAGATATCACAGTAACATAACTGGATATGGTTTACAGTAGAACGCTGGAAAAAAAAGAAATTACAATATAGCCACTATAGTACTGTAACTAGGAAAGGAAACTACTGTATTTTTACAGAAAGACAGACAGAAAGAAAGAGAAAGAGAGGATTGAAGGAAAGAAGGACAAACAGACAGACAGAAAGACGGACAGAAAGACAGAAAGAAAGACAGAGACAGATGGAAAGATAGAAGGAAAGACAGAAAGACAGAGTCAGATAGAAAGAGAGACAGAAACAGAAAGAGACAGAAAGACAGAGACGGATAAAAAGATAGAAGTGAAGACCAGACAGAAAGGCAGACAGAAAGACGGACAGAAAGACAGAAAGAAAGACAGAGACAGATAGAAAGATAGAAAGAAAGACAGAGTCAGATAGAAAGAGAGACAGAAACAGAAAGAGACAGAAAGACGACAGAAAGACAGAGACGGATAAAAAGATAGAAGTGAAGACCAGACAGAAAGGCAGACAGAAAAAGACAGAGAGAGATAGAAAGACGGATAGAAAGACAGAGACAGATAGAGGGAAAGAAAGACAGACAAAAAGAGACGAAAGACAGACGGAAAGACAAAGACAGATAGAAAGACAGACGAAAGACAGAGACAGAAAGATAGAAGAAAAGACAGATAGAAAGAGACAGAAAGACGACAGAAAGACAGAGACGGATAAAAAGATAGAAGTGAAGACCAGACAGAAAGGCAGACTGAAAAAGACAGAGACAGATAGAGGGAAAGAAAGACAGATAGAAAGAGACAGAAAGACAGACGAAAGACAGAGACAGAAAGATAGAAGAAAAGACAGAGACAGAAAGATGGACAGAAAGACAGAAAGACAGAGACAGATAGAAAGACAGACGGAAAGACAGAGACAGATAGAGGGAAAGAAAGACAGGTAGAAAGAGACAGAAAGACAGACGAAAGACAGAGACAGATAGAAAGATAGAAAGAAAGACAGAGTCAGACAGAAAGACAGACGGAAAGACAGAGACAGATAGAAAGACAGACGGAAAGACAGAGACAGAAAGATGGACAGAAAGACGGAAAGACAGAGACAGATAGAAAGGCAGACGAAAGACAGAGACAGAAAGATAGAAGAAAAGACAGAAAGAAAGAATCACAGTGGTCAAACCATTACTGTAATAAATCACAATACATCCAATATGGTACTGTAAATAGTACAGTAAACTACTTATGTTGTGTGTAATTGTTTTGTATTTTACACGAAAACATGAAGTACTATAAATGGACGTACGGTACCTTTACTGTGACAAACAACTCACAGGAACTTACTGTAAATCTTGCGCTAAATTTCCTACAGTGTGCTCTTTTCTCCAGTTTTTATCCGTGTGAGCAACTTTTGCCCGACTGCCTTTCCCGTCTTAGACGTCGATGTCTCTCTCTCTCTCTCTCTCTCTCTCTCTCTGTCTGTCCTCTGTCCCTCTGTCCCTCTGTGTTGGCTCGTTGTTGCTCAGTGTGTCACCACCCCTCTGTGTGTGTCTGTTCTTGTGCTTGTGTCTCCCGCCTCGTTGCAGATATGTGACTGAGTTTGTGGACCTGGGTAATGTGTCAGCCTTAAGGACGTTCAGGGTGCTGCGAGCGCTCAAAACCATCTCCGTCATCCCAGGTGAGGAAGCCAGACGCAGGGGCGCGAATAGCAAACGCACCCCGAGCCTGCAGGGAAAATCTGAAATCAGTGTTTGGAATCTCATCCTGCACACTACCTGTCGGTACACGATCCGTCCTGCACATGTGCAGATGATATTCACGATGTACGAGGATTTACGGCGCTGCACGATCTGTTCCACAGTAGCGGTCTGCTGTTAGCCTCCAAGCAGGAAGCTAACGACGCTAGTTTAACAGCTAACACGGCTAACCGCTAGCTGACCGCTTGATTCAGCCTAAAATAACGTTACTCAAACTAAACAGCGGGAAAAGCAGCTCCAGCAAAATTAAGACTTTACAGTAGTAATAAAGACAAAGTGTTGAGTGATTGGATTTTAAGTGAGCACCAGTAACAGCTGTTATATATTTAAACGGTTATTTTAAGTTTTGAGGGTCTGTTACACGCTGTCTCAGCTAGCGGTTAGCCGAATTAGCTGTTAGCTAAACAAATGTCGTTAGCTTTCCGGTGGAGGAGAACAGACTTTCTTTAACTGTCTATGGGAACAGATCGTGCAGAGTCGTAAATCCTCGTTCCTCACGACACCATCATGACATCATCTGCACATGTGCAGAACGGATCGTGTACCGACACAACCTACGGAAAAGAATCCGCTCTTTCCCGTACCCTTTTACTGCACGTGCATGCACACATTCATATGAGTGCACATGGGTAGTATGCAGAAAGAGGAACCTTCCTTTATGATTGGTTGTGTGCAGACGTCAGAGGCTTAGCAGACCGCGACCGTGAGCCATGATTGGCTTCTAATGTCTAATGAAGGGCTTCCTTTTTAATTTAAATGAAAAAGACAAATCTTCATGTTTTTCAAAAACAACCAAAAATCTTTTTGGACTCATTATTATTACATCTGGGTTTAAAATGTTGGAAAAAGCTAGAGCAGATGATACAAAAATGACAAACTTTAACGACAAAGGCGTCTTTTTTGACAAGAAAATGTTGACTAGGGTGCTTTTGTTTTAAAAATAAGTAAATAAAAAATAAATTTGCAGCATTTTAGTTTCAAAAAGCAGCCAAGAGCATCTTTTGTTGCTATAACAACAGCTACGGTATCCTGGAGCGCTATGTGGAGCGGTGCTAACGTTAGATAAAACTAAGTGGTGTTCATTTAGCCATCTAGCGCCATAAACTCCCATTCATTTAGCCATCTAGCGCCATAAACTCCCATTCATTTAGCCATCTAGCGCCATAAACTCCCATTCATTTAGCCGTTTAGCTCCATAGACTCCCATTCTTTTAGTCTAGCTCCATAGACTCCCATTCATTTAGCCATCTAGCTCCATAGACTCCCATTCATTTAGCCATCTAGCTCCATAGACTCCCATTCTTTTAGTCTAGCTCCATAGACTCCCATTCATTTAGCCATCTAGCTCCATAGACTCCCATTCATTTAGCCATCTAGCTCCATAGACTCCCATTTTTTTAGTCTAGCTCCATAGACTCCCATTCATTTAGCACTCTAGCTCCATTGACTCCCATTCATTTAGCCATCTAGCTCCATTGACTCCCATTCATTTAGCCATCTAGTTCCATAGACTCCCCTTCATTTAGCCCTCTAGCTCCATTGACTCCCATTCATTTAGCCATCTAGCTCCATAGACTCCCATTCATTTAGCCATCTAGCTCCATAGACTCCCATTCATTTAGCCCTCTAGTTCCATTGACTCCCATTCATTTAGCCATCTAGCTCCATAGACTCCCATTCATTTAGCCATCTAGCTCCATTGACTCCCATTCATTTAAAAATCCTTTTTATCAGTACTTTTACTTCAGTAAAGGATCTAAATACCTCCTCAATCTGCCGGAGAAAGTCCTGACTAAAAGTAGCAACCCTGCTAAAGCTAATGCTAATGCTAATGTCTCTTGTTTTTAAATAGCAAGAAATAACCAAAAGTGTACGTAAAAGATAAAGCATATGTAAATGTATTTGTTAATTGCCCATAGTAACCCTTGTGTTGTCCCAAAAATCAACCCCTTTTATTGTTTTTTAACTTTTTTCATTGTTAGTCACATTTTTTTACATTTTCAAAACTACGTAACACTAATTTATTAACTTTAGTTTTTCCAGTTATTTTTGGAATTTATGATCCATAAACCTCCTTAGGAACTATTGAGACTGAAATTAAAGGAATGGATGTTGATAATAATCACAGACTGGAATATGTCAACTTTTACTCAACACTATTTCAACAACACTTCACTTTGTTTTACAATGCTATAAAATAGAATAAGACCCAAAATTAATGAAAGTAGAGATTTGTACTTGGCAAAGAGCGTTGGAATCAATCATGTTATTTTGGGGAATTAAAAACAACATTGATATAGGACAACATGGGGACAACATGGGGACAACATGGGGACAACATGAGGACAACATGGGGACAACATGAGGACGACATGGGGACAACATGAGGGCAACATGAGGACAACATGAGGGCAACATGAGGGCAACATGAGGACAACATGGGGACAACATGAGGGCAACATGAGGGCAACATGGGACAACATGAGGGCAACATGAGGACAACATGAGGGCAACATGGGGGCAACATGAGGACAACATGAGGACAACATGGGGACAACATGAGGGCAACATGGGGACAACATGGGGACAACATGGGGACAACATGAGGACAACATGAGGACAACATGGGGACAACATGAGAACAACATGAGGACAACATGAGGGCAACATGGGGACAACATGGGGACAACATGTGGGCAACATGTGGGCAACATGGGGACAACATGTTGGCAACATGGGGACAACATGGGGACAACATGAGGACAACATGAGGACAACATGGGGATAACATGAGAACAACATGAGGACAACATGAGGGCAACATGGGGACAACATGAGGACAACATGAGGACAACATGGGGACAACATGGGGACAACATGAGGGTTAAACACCCATTAATACCCACAGATTCTAACTTATAAGACCAATATTAATTGGAGATGTCGCTAGCTAGCCTCTGTATGTCTCCACCCTGCATGTTAGCATGCAGCGCTAACGGCGTTAGCTTTATTCCACTGGCGTCTGATACACAGCGTTAGCACACGTGTCAGGAACTGCACCCTCGAAAAAGTGCTCTCAAGTTATAAAAGAGGGTGAAAAGAAAAGGTAGTTTCTGATTTGGGTCGATTGTCTGCACCTCTGTGTTCTCACTGTGTTTTGTTCCTGTTGTTTTTACCGCCTGGTCATGTTTTTCTGTGTGTTTTTATCTGAATGTTAACGTTTGTTTCACGTCATTCTTTTTGGGGACGACCCCACAACATTTTAGAAAAAACTTAAAGTGCTCATATTACGCTTTTTGGGCTTTAGTTATAGGTTTATGAAGTGAAAAAATCCAACGTCCCCCCCCACAACGGGACGTACCATCTCCAACAGAAAACACTGTTCACTTTGTTGTAATGCCCTCATACTCTGCTCCTGACTGGCTAGTAGTCCTTACCTAGGTACTGTCAGGGCCCTCATACTCTGCTTCTGACTGGCGTAGTCCTTACCTAGTACTGTCAGGCCCTCATACTCTGCTTCTGACTGGCTAGTAGTCCTTACCTAGGTACTGTCAGGACCCTCATACTCTGCTCCTGACTGGCTAGTAGTCCTTACTAGGTACTGTCAGGGCCCTCATACTCTGCTTCTGACTGCTAGTAGTCCTTACCTACTACTGTCAGGACCCTCATACTCTGCTCCTGACTGGCTAGTAGTCCTTACCTAGGTACTGTCAGGACCCTCATACTCTGCTCCTGACTGGCTAGTAGTCCTTACCTAGGTACTGTCAGGACCCTCATACTCTGCTCCTGACTGGCTAGTAGTCCTTACCTAGGTACTGTCAGGGCCCTCATACTCTGCTCCTGACTGGCTAGTAGTCCTTACCTAGGTACTGTCAGGCCCTCATACTCTGCTCCTGACTGGCTAGTAGTCCTTACCTAGGTACTGTCAGGGCCCTCATACTCTGCTCCTGACTGGCTAGTAGTCCTTACCTAGGTACTGTCAGGACCCTCATACTCTGCTTCTGACTGGCTAGTAGTCCTTACCTAGGTACTGTCAGGGCCTCATACTCTGCTTCTGACTGGCTAGTAGTCCTTACCTAGGTACTGTCAGGACCCTCATACTCTGCTTCTGACTGGCTAGTAGTCCTTACCTAGGTACTGTCAGGGCCTCATACTCTGCTCCTGACTGGCTAGTAGTCCTAGTAGGTACTGAGTATGTTCGACTCCCAACAAAGATGAAATAGAAGTGTGATGTCTCACTCTGTAGCTAAAACAGAAAAGCTCAACACACAGGGTGAAAAGAGGAGCTGCAGCAAATTTCTTTTTGGTCTATCTTTGAAAATGAGCGTAACATGAGCACTTTAAAGCTGCGGTGAGATGAAAACAAAGTAACAGGATACAACTCTTACAGAGATCTTCACCTCACAGCAGAGTTACATTTCTGTTTAAATTGTCTGTGCGATGACTTTTCATTCATATAATTTACTATCTTGTGATTTATTTCAGGTGCAGGTGCACAAAGATGGCCGCCCTTTAGTTTGACTCCATAACCCGTCTCACATTTTTGCTTTTTTGCATAAAACTTAAGGGTAAAAAAAAAAAGTGTAGTTTTTTTAATTTTTTTTTATTAACACTTTAAAACACGAGTGACTTAGCTGCTTTGTTGCTTTGACTCTAGATGGGTTTTGGGGCTGAAATATTTAGGAATATGCATATTGGAAAGAAGTAAGAAGATTGGAGTATCATTGAAGTTGATGCGGCGGCCATCTTTACGGTCCCCGATCCCTTGATTAAAGGAATAGTTCGCCCAAAAGCAAGAAAGATTTGCATGTAATATGTACACATAGCTCTCACTTCTCCAGCCTCTCCGTTGGCCCAGGGAAAGGTTTCTATTGGACGGTTAGATTTGATTTATTTTTACAACTTAAAACATTAAAATAGTGTCATATGTTTCACAAAAAGATGTCATGGACAATTGCCGAAAAACCCTCAAGGAGCTTAATGAGTGGCAATCTCCATAGAAACAATTTAAAAACATTTATATATTATTATGTAAACTGGCAGGCAGCTAGCAGATGGTGAGATGTTTTTTACAGTGTGTTCAGGGGACAGGCAGCTAGCAGATAGTTAGGAGAGGTTTTACAGTGTGTCAGGGGACAGGCAGCTAGCAGATAGTGAGGAGATGTTTTTTACAGTGTGTTCAGGGGACAGGCAGCTAGCAGATAGTGAGGATGTTTTTACAGTGTGTTCAGGGGACAGGCAGCTAGCAGATGTGAGATGTTTTTTACAGTGTGTTCAGGGGACAGGCAGCTAGCAGATAGTGAGGAGATGTTTTACAGTGTGTTCATAGGACAGGCAGCTAGCAGATAGTGAGATTGTTTTTACAGTGTGTTCTGGGGACAGGCAGCTAGCAGATAGTGAGATGTTTTTTACAGTGTGTTCTGGGGACAGGCAGCTAGCAGATAGTGAGGAGATGTTTTTACAGTGTGTTCAGGGGACAGGCAGCTAGCAGATAGTGAGATGTTTTTTACAGTGTTTAGGGACAGGCAGCTAGCAGATAGTGAGATGTTTTTTTACAGTATGTTCAGGGGACAGGCAGCTAGCAGATAGTGAGGAGATGGTTTTTACAGTGTGTTCAGGGGACAGGCAGCTAGCAGATAGTGAGATGTTTTTACAGTGTGTTCAGGGGACAGGCAGCTAGCAGATAGTGATATTTTTTACAGTGTGTTCAGGGGACAGGCAGCTAGCAGATAGTGATGTTTTTTACAGTGTGTTCAGGGGACAGGCAGCTAGCAGATAGTAAGGAGATGTTTTTACAGTGTGTTCAGGGGACAGGCAGCCAGCAGATAGTGAGATGTTTTTTACAGTGTGTTCAGGGGACAGGCAGCCAGCAGATAGTGAGATGTTTTTTACAGTGTGTTCAGGGGACAGGCAGCTAGCAGATGGTAAGGAGATGTTTTTACAGTGTGTTCAGGGGACAGGCAGCTAGCAGATAGTGAGATGTTTTTTACAGTGTGTTCAGGGGACAGGCAGCTAGCAGATAGTGAGGAGATGTTTTTTACAGTGTGTTCAGGGGACAGGCAGCTAGCAGATAGTGAGATGTTTTTTACAGTGTGTTCTGGGGACAGGCAGCTAGCAGATAGTGAGATGTTTTTTACAGTGTGTTCAGGGGACAGGCAGCTAGCAGATAGTGAGATGTTTTTTACAGTGTGTTCAGGGGACAGGCAGCTAGCAGATAGTAAGGAGATGTTTTTACAGTGTGTTCAGGGGACAGGCAGCTAGCAGATAGTAAGGAGATGTTTTTTTTACAGCGTGTTCAGGGGACAGGCAGCTAGCAGATAGTGAGATGTTTTTTACACTGTGTTCAGGGGACAGGCAGCTAGCAGATAGTGAGGAGATGTTTTTACAGTGTGTTCAGGGGACAGGCAGCTAGCAGATAGTAAGGAGATGTTTTTTTACAGTGTGTTCAGGGGACAGGCAGCTAGCAGATAGTGAGATGTTTTTTACAGTGTGTTCTGGGGACAGGCAGCTAGCAGATAGTGAGATGTTTTTACAGTGTGTTCTGGGGACAGGCAGCTAGCAGATAGTTAGGAGATGTTTTTACAGTGTGTTCAGGGAACAAGCAGCTAGCAGATAGTGAGGAGATGTTTTTACAGTGTGTTCAGAGGACAGGCAGCTAGCAGATAGTGAGGAGATGTTTTTACAGTGTGTTCTGGGGACGGCAGCTAGCAGATAGTGAGATGTTTTTTTACAGTGTGTTCTGGGACAGGCAGCTAGCAGATAGTGAGATGTTTTTTACAGTGTTTCTGGGGACAGGCAGCTAGCAGATAGTGAGATGTTTTTTCAGTGTGTTCAGAGGACAGGCAGCTAGCAGATAGTGAGGAGATGTTTTTTACAGTGTGTTCAGGGGACAGGCAGCCAGCAGATAGTGAGATGTTTTTTACAGTGTGTTCAGGGGACAGGCAGCTAGCAGATAGTAAGGAGATGTTTTTTACAGTGTGTTCAGGGGACAGGCAGCTAGCAGATAGTAAGGAGATGTTTTTTACAGTGTGTTCAGGGGACAGGCAGCTAGCAGATAGTGAGATGTTTTTTACAGTGTGTTCAGGGGACAGGCAGCTAGCAGATAGTGAGATGTTTTTACAGTGTGTTCAGGGGACAGGCAGCTAGCAGATAGTGAGGAGATGTTTTTTTACAGTGTGTTCAGGGACAGGCAGCTAGCAGATAGTGAGATGTTTTTACAGTGTGTTCAGGGGACAGGCAGCTAGCAGATAGTGAGATGTTTTTTACAGTGTGTTCAGGGACAGGCAGCTAGCAGATAGTAAGGAGATGTTTTTTTACAGTGTGTTCAGGGGACAGGCAGCTAGCAGATAGTGAGGAGATGTTTTTTACAGTGTTCAGGGGACAGGCAGCTAGCAGATAGTGAGGAGATGTTTTTACAGTGTGTTCAGGGGACAGGCAGATAGTGAGATGTTGTAGATTTAAAAAAGTGTGACATCGCTTAGAGCACCTTTTAAACATGAGTGCACAACAAAAATTTGACAGAAACCTTTTTTTCTGGCACCGTAGAGAGCCTCAGGAACTACAGCATAAACAAATGACATTGTTTTCTAATAATAATAATAATATATTTAATTTGTAATGCACTTTACATTCAACACAAACCTCAAAGTGCTACAGGTAAGATCATAAAAGCTAAATAAAAACTTTTTTTTTTTGGGGGGGAACTGTTCCTTTAAAGTGTTCATTCTAACATCTGACTCTTTATTAAAAACAAGTAGCCGCTAGTATTGATTTCCATTGATTTACATGTTTTAATACAACAAATTGTATGTTTTGGAATTATTTATGGAGCCAAACATATGACAGATTTCCTAAAACGGGGATTCGTGTCCCCATTAACATGTCTGTGACTGTTACCCCCCCCCCCCCCCGTGGGTGCAGTGGCCGCCGGTACCCCCCCAGGCCTGAAGACCATCGTCGGCGCCCTGATTCAGTCGGTGAAGAAGCTCGCCGACGTGATGATCCTCACCGTCTTCTGCCTGAGCGTCTTCGCCCTCATCGGCCTGCAGCTCTTCATGGGGAACCTGCGGCAGAAGTGCGTCCGCAGCACGGAGCACTGCGTCAACGGCAGCCTGGCGGCCAACACCTCCTTCTACTGCAACAACAAGACCTGGGCCTCCGTCAGGGACTTCATCAACGACGAGGGTGAGAACCGGACTCTGTTAGATCTGTTAGGGATGCACTGAATCCACTGTATCCACCTAGGTACTGTTAGGGCCTCATACTCTGCTCCTGACTGGCTAGTAGTCCTTACCTAGGTACTGTCAGGGCCCTCATACTCTGCTCCTGACTGGCTAGTAGTCCTTACCTAGGTACTGTCAGGGCCTCATACTCTGCTCCTGACTGGCTAGTAGTCCTTACCTAGGTACTGTCAGGGCCTCATACTCTGCTCCTGACTGGCTAGTAGTCTTTACCTAGGTACTGTCAGGACCTCATACTCTGCTTCTGACTGGCTAGTAGTCCCTACTAGGCACTGTCAGGGCCTCATACTCTGCTTCTGACTGGCTCGTAGTCCTACCTAGGTACTGTCAGGACCCTCATACTCGCTTCTGACTGGCTAGTAGTCCTTACCTAGGTACTGTCAGGACCCTCATACCTGCTTCTGACTGGCTAGTAGTCCTTACCTAGGTACTGTCAGGGCCCTCATACTCTGCTTCTGACTGGCTAGTAGTCCTTACCTAGGTACTGTCAGGGCCTCATACTCTGCTTCTGATGGTAGTAGTCCTTACCTAGGTACTGTCAGGACCCTCATACTCTGCTTCTGACTGGCTAGTAGTCCTTACCTAGGTACTGTCAGGGCCCTCATACTCTGCTCCGACTGGCTAGTAGTCCTTACCTAGGTACTGTCAGGGCTCATCAACGACAAGGGTGAGAACCGGACTCTGTTATATCTTTAGGGATGCACCAAATCCACATTTTTGGGGTTCGGCTGAATACCAAATCCACTGGTCGACCCTCCTGTTGTCCTCGGGTCAAATCTGACCCTTTAAAAAATGTCTTTATCTGAAATATGGGTTACACACACAC
>NW_022604140.1:0-15708 GCF_008692095.1 Etheostoma spectabile | reverse complement strand
AAAACATGGGGAAAAAAGTGACAAAAACATGAAAAAAACATCGGAAAAGCACAAAAAAAATATTCATATTTAATTTTTACCTGGAAGGACAAGTTCCTTGTTAACTGGAAGACAACACAAGGGTTAAACAGCCCTTAGTAAAGTAACGCGAGGAGTTTTAGGTGCTTTCCCGAAAGACAATAACTTTCGAACTAGTGCTGCACTTGCAACAATCTGGTTATAAAACCCCAGACATGTGTTAAGAAGTCTATAAATCCCAAAAGGGGTCTACGGGTGCTCTTCGGTGCCAACAACCACGGTTAAATACAACCCTGAGAGCTTCCAAAGGGGAACGCTGCCCTGGAACGTAGAGCCAGGTTTACAGGTTTCATGCCACTGATTGGCACTCTAAAAACCAAAAGGTACAAGGATTACGGTCGAGTACAGGGGCCAGGTCCAGGTCTTAAACAGCCCTTAGTGAAGTAAAGCCAGGAGTTTTAGGTGCTTTCCCAAAAGACAATAACTTTCAAACTAGTTGCAACAATCTGGTTATAAATCCCAGACATGTGTTAAGAAGTCTACAACCACGGTTAAATACAACCCTAACAAAAACATGGAAATTAAGTGACAAAAATATGGAAATAAAGTGACAAAAACATGGAAATAAAGTGACAAAAACATGGAAATTAAGTGACAAAAATATGGAAATAAAGTGACAAAAACATGGAATAGAAGTGACAAAAACATGGAAAAAAGTGACAAAAACATGGGAAAAAAAGTGACAAAAACATGGAAAAAAAGTGACAAAAACATGGGAAAAAAGTGACAAAAACATGGAAAAAAAGTGACAAAAACATGGAAATAAAGCGACAAAAACATGGAAAAAAAGTGACAAAAACATGGAAAAAAGTGACAAAAACATGGAAAAAAGTGACAAAAACATGGGAAAAAAGTGACAAAAACATGGGGAAAAAAGTGACAAAAACATGGAAAAGAAGTGACAAAAACATGGAAAAAAGTGACAAAAACATGGAAAAAAAGTGACAAAAACATGGAAAAAAAGCGACAAAAACATGAAAAAAAGTGACAAAAACATGGAAAAAGTGACAAAAACATGGAAAAAAGTGACAAAAACATGGGAATAAAAGTGACAAAAACATGGGAAAAAAGTGACAAAAACATGGAAAAGAAGTGACAAAAACATGGAAAAAAGTGACAAAAACATGGAAAAAAGTGACAAAAACATGGAAAAAAAGCGACAAAAACATGGAAAAAAAGTGACAAAAACATGGAAAAAAGTGACAAAAACATGGAAAAAAGTGACAAAAACATGGGAAAAAAGTGACAAAAACATGGGAAAAAAGTGACAAAAACATGGGAAAAAAGTGACAAAAACATGGGAAAAAAGTGACAAAAACATGGGAAAAAAGTGACAAAAACATGGGAAAAAAGTGACAAAAACATGGGAAAAAAGTGACAAAAACATGGGAAAAAAAGTGACAAAAACATGGGAAAAAAGTGACAAAAACATGGAAAAAAGTGACAAAAACATGGGAAAAAAGTGACAAAAACATGAAAAAAAGTGACAAAAACATGGAAAAAAAGCACAAAAAAAATATTCATATTTAATTTTTACCTGGAAGGACAAGTTCCTTGTTAACTGGAAGACAACACAAGGGTTAAACAGCCCTTAGTGAAGTAAAGCGAGGAGTTTTAGGTGCTTTCCCGAAAGACACTAACTTTCAAACTAGTGCTGCACTTGCAACAATCTGGTTATAAAACCCCAGACATGTGTTAAGAAGTCTATAAATCTAAAAAGGGGTCTACGGGTGCTCTTCGGTGCCAACAACCACGGTTAAATACAACCCTTCTGTCGGTGCAATGACTCCGTTTTCCTTAACCAAACTCACATGTGGACTGGTGCTTACCAGGCTGGGTAAAGTGACTGTATAATGTCAGGGTTTTTTTTTTTATTTTGATGCATTTTTCTCCTTTTCTTTACAGTCATTACACATTCCAACAAATCTGTGTATTTGCACAAACTTCTTACAAGATAGTCTGGGTTAGGCTTGCACGATATTGGGGAAAAACCTGACATTGTTTTTTTTTCTCCCTGCGATATATAATGCGATATGCAAAAAGAAAAAGTAATTTTTTGACATAGATGACATAAATAAAGCTCTATTTGGATATAATAAATCATTGTTGACTACTGCAGCCTGACCCTACTCCAGCGGAGGATAAAGACATGCGTTCACATCGGACCCCCACTGCTTATAATAAGATGTTGAAATGAAAATATAGGGCCTTTAAATGTACACTTTATCTTGTTATGCATGTATTAGTGTACTCTAATGACATAGATGATGCCTAGGGGTTGGCATTACAAAGACTCTTTTTTTGTATTTTGCATTATGCTTAATATGCTCAGTGTCAAGAAATAACATAAGACTATAATACATTACATATATATTTAATAGTTTAATAATTTGTCCTATAGTCTGGATGTTTTTTACAAAATCGGGAAAAAAAAAACTAAATTTCAAAATTGTCAAAATGTCAAAATTTGACTCAGAAAAACACAAAGTTACAGGTCGATGGGAAGACGATTTTTTTCCCCAATTTTTTCGGTCACTTTTTCAGGGTTTGAAAATCTAAATGTTTTTGTTGAATTTTTCCTGCATTTTTGAAGTTTTTTACAACATCCTTTGGTCGTAGTTCTGTTGAAATGAAGGTGGGAAAGCCAAAATAATTCTTTTGTAGGTGGCAAAAATTTGTTAAAAAGAAGTGATAACAAAAAATTGGTAAATGTGAGAAAAAAAACTTGTTAAAAACTACAAAACATAATAAAAGTGACAAAAAAAATTGAGGAAAAAAAAAATCTACAAAAACATTGACAAAAAAAAATAAAATTTCAAAATTGTCAAAATGTCTAAATTTCGGCCCAGAAAAACACAAAGTTACAGGTCGATGGGAAGACAATTTTTTTTTTTTTTTTTAATTTTTTTGTCACTTTTTATTATGTTTTTGTAGTTTGTTTTAACAAGTGTTTTCTCACATTTACCAATTAGTTTTTATCACTTCTTTTAACCAGTTTTTGCCACCTACAAAAGAATTATTTTGGGCTTTCCACCTTCATTTTATCAGAACTACGACCAAAGGATGTTGTAAAAAAACTTCAAAAATGCAGGAAAAATTCAACAAAAACATTTTATTTTTTTAAACCCTGAAAAAAATGACCAAACAAAATCGGGAAAAAAAAAAAACTAAATTTCAAAATGTCAAAATTTTGACACAGAAAAAACAAAGTTACAGGTCGATGGGAAGACGATTTTTTTTCCCAATTTTTTCGGTCACTTTTTTCAGGGTTTGAAAATCTAAATGTTTTGTTGAATTTTTCCTGCATTTTTGAAGTTTTTTACAACATCCTTTGGTCGTAGTTCTGTTGAAATGAAGGTGGAAAAGCCCAAAATAATTCTTTTGTAGGTGGCAAAAATTTGTTAAAAAGAAGTGATAACAAAAAAATTGGTAAATGTGAGAAAAAAAACTTGTTAAAACAAAACTACAAAAACATAATAAAAAGTGACAAAAAAAATTGAGGAAAAAAAAAATCTACAAAAACATTGACAAAAAAAAATAAAATTTCAAAATTGTCAAAATGTCTAAATTTCGGCCCAGAAAAACACAAAGTTACAGGTCGATGGGAAGACAATTTTTTTTTTTTTTTTAATTTTTTTGTCACTTTTTATTATGTTTTTGTAGTTTGTTTTAACAAGTGTTTTCTCACATTTACCAATTAGTTTTTATCACTTCTTTTTAACCAGTTTTTGCCACCTACAAAAGAATTATTTTGGGCCTTTCCACCTTCATTTTATCAGAACTACGACCAAAGGATGTTGTAAAAAAACTTCAAAAATGCAGGAAAAATTCAACAAAAACATTTTATTTTTTTAAACCCTGAAAAAAATGACCAAACAAAATCGGGAAAAAAATAAACTAAATTTCAAAATTGTCAAAATGACAAAATTTTGACACAGAAAAACACAAAGTTACAGGTCGATGGGAAGACGATTTTTTTTCCCAATTTTTTCGGTCACTTTTTTCAGGGTTTGAAAATCTAAATGTTTTTGTTGAATTTTTCCTGCATTTTTGAAGTTTTTTTACAACATCCTTTGGTCGTAGTTCTGTTGAAATGAAGGTGGAAAAGCCCAAAATAATTCTTTTGTAGGTGGCAAAAATTTGTTAAAAGAAGTGATAACAAAAAAATTGGTAAATGTGAGAAAAAAAACTTGTTAAAAACTACAAAAACATAATAAAAAGTGACAAAAAAATTGAGGAAAAAAAAAATCTACAAAAACATTGACAAAAAAAAAAATAAAATTTCAAAATTGTCAAAATGTCTAAATTTCGGCCCAGAAAAACACAAAGTTACAGGTCGATGGGAAGACAATTTTTTTTTTTTTTTTAATTTTTTTGTCACTTTTTATTATGTTTTTGTAGTTTGTTTTAACAAGTGTTTTCTCACATTTACCAATTAGTTTTTATCACTTCTTTTAACCAGTTTTTGCCACCTACAAAAGAATTATTTTGGGCCTTTCCACCTTCATTTTATCAGAACTACGACCAAAGGATGTTGTAAAAAAACTTCAAAAATGCAGGAAAAATTCAACAAAAACATTTTATTTTTTTAAACCCTGAAAAAAATGACCAAACAAAATCGGGAAAAAAAAAAACTAAATTTCAAAATTGTCAAAATGACAAAATTTTGACACAGAAAAACACAAAGTTACAGGTCGATGGGAAGACGATTTTTTTTCCCAATTTTTTCGGTCACTTTTTTCAGGGTTTGAAAATCTAAATGTTTTTGTTGAATTTTTCCTGCATTTTTGAAGTTTTTTTACAACATCCTTTGGTCGTAGTTCTGTTGAAATGAAGGTGGAAAAGCCCAAAATAATTCTTTTGTAGGTGGCAAAAATTTGTTAAAAAGAAGTGATAACAAAAAAATTGGTAAATGTGAGAAAAAAAACTTGTTAAAAACTACAAAAACATAATAAAAAGTGACAAAAAAAATTGAGGAAAAAAAAAATCTACAAAAACATTGACAAAAAAAAATAAAATTTCAAAATTGTCAAAATGTCTAAATTTCGGCCCAGAAAAACACAAAGTTACAGGTCGATGGGAAGACAATTTTTTTTTTTTTTTTTATTTTTTGTCACTTTTTATTATGTTTTTGTAGTTTGTTTTAACAAGTGTTTTCTCACATTTACCAATTAGTTTTTATCACTTCTTTTTAACCAGTTTTTGCCACCTACAAAAGAATTATTTTGGGCCTTTCCACCTTCATTTTATCAGAACTACGACCAAAGGATGTTGTAAAAAAACTTCAAAAATGCAGGAAAAATTCAACAAAAACATTTTATTTTTTTAAACCCTGAAAAAAATGACCAAACAAAATCGGGAAAAAAAAAAACTAAATTTCAAAATTGTCAAAATGACAAAATTTTGACACAGAAAAACACAAAGTTACAGGTCGATGGGAAGACGATTTTTTTTCCCAATTTTTTCGGTCACTTTTTTCAGGGTTTGAAAATCTAAATGTTTTTGTTGAATTTTTCCTGCATTTTTGAAGTTTTTTACAACATCCTTTGGTCGTAGTTCTGTTGAAATGAAGGTGGAAAAGCCCAAAATAATTCTTTTGTAGGTGGCAAAAATTTGTTAAAAAGAAGTGATAACAAAAAAATTGGTAAATGTGAGAAAAAAAACTTGTTAAAAACTACAAAAACATAATAAAAAGTGACAAAAAAAATTGAGGAAAAAAAAAATCTACAAAAACATTGACAAAAAAAAATAAAATTTCAAAATTGTCAAAATGTCTAAATTTCGGCCCAGAAAAACACAAAGTTACAGGTCGATGGGAAGACAATTTTTTTTTTTTTTTTAATTTTTTTGTCACTTTTTATTATGTTTTTGTAGTTTGTTTTAACAAGTGTTTTCTCACATTTACCAATTAGTTTTTATCACTTCTTTTTAACCAGTTTTTGCCACCTACAAAAGAATTATTTTGGGCTTTTCCACCTTCATTTTATCAGAACTACGACCAAAGGATGTTGTAAAAAAACTTCAAAAATGCAGGAAAAATTCAACAAAAACATTTTATTTTTTTAAACCCTGAAAAAAATGACCAAACAAAATCGGGAAAAAAAAAAACTAAATTTCAAAATGTCAAAATTTTGACACAGAAAAACACAAAGTTACAGGTCGATGGGAAGACGATTTTTTTTCCCAATTTTTTCGGTCACTTTTTTCAGGGTTTGAAAATCTAAATGTTTTTGTTGAATTTTTCCTGCATTTTTGAAGTTTTTTACAACATCCTTTGGTCGTAGTTCTGTTGAAATGAAGGTGGAAAAGCCCAAAATAATTCTTTTGTAGGTGGCAAAAATTTGTTAAAAAGAAGTGATAACAAAAAAATTGGTAAATGTGAGAAAAAAAACTTGTTAAAAACTACAAAAACATAATAAAAAGTGACAAAAAAAATTGAGGAAAAAAAAAATCTACAAAAACATTGACAAAAAAAAAATAAAATTTCAAAATTGTCAAAATGTCTAAATTTCGGCCCAGAAAAACACAAAGTTACAGGTCGATGGGAAGACAATTTATTTTTTTTTTTTTTATTTTTTTGTCACTTTTTATTATGTTTTTGTAGTTTGTTTTAACAAGTGTTTTCTCACATTTACCAATTAGTTTTTATCACTTCTTTTAACCAGTTTTTGCCACCTACAAAAGAATTATTTTGGGCCTTTCCACCTTCATTTTATCAGAACTACGACCAAAGGATGTTGTAAAAAAACTTCAAAAATGCAGGAAAAATTCAACAAAAACATTTATTTTTTTAAACCCTGAAAAAAATGACCAAACAAAATCGGGAAAAAAAAAACTAAATTTCAAAATTGTCAAAATGACAAAATTTTGACACAGAAAAACACAAAGTTACAGGTCGATGGGAAGACGATTTTTTTTCCCAATTTTTTCGGTCACTTTTTTCAGGGTTTGAAATCTAAATGTTTTTGTTGAATTTTTCCTGCATTTTTGAAGTTTTTTTACAACATCCTTTGGTCGTAGTTCTGTTGAAATGAAGGTGGAAAAGCCCAAAATAATTCTTTTGTAGGTGGCAAAATTTGTTAAAAAGAAGTGATAACAAAAAATTGGTAAATGTGAGAAAAAAAACTTGTTAAAACTACAAAAACATAATAAAAAGTGACAAAAAAAATTGAGGAAAAAAAAATCTACAAAAACATTGACAAAAAAAAATAAAATTTCAAAATTGTCAAAATGTCTAAATTTCGGCCCAGAAAAACACAAAGTTACAGGTCGATGGGAAGACAATTTATTTTTTTTTTTTTTTATTTTTTTGTCACTTTTTATTATGTTTTTGTAGTTTGTTTTAACAAGTGTTTTCTCACATTTACCAATTAGTTTTTATCACTTCTTTTTAACCAGTTTTTGCCACCTACAAAAGAATTATTTTGGGCCTTTCCACCTTCATTTTATCAGAACTACGACCAAAGGATGTTGTAAAAAAACTTCAAAAATGCAGGAAAAATTCAACAAAAACATTTTATTTTTTTAAACCCTGAAAAAAATGACCAAACAAAATCGGGAAAAAAAAAAACTAAATTTCAAAATTGTCAAAATGACAAAATTTTGACACAGAAAAACACAAAGTTACAGGTCGATGGGAAGACGATTTTTTTTCCCAATTTTTTCGGTCACTTTTTTCAGGGTTTGAAAATCTAAATGTTTTGTTGAATTTTTCCTGCATTTTTGAAGTTTTTTTACAACATCCTTTGGTCGTAGTTCTGTTGAAATGAAGGTGGAAAAGCCCAAAATAATTCTTTTGTAGGTGGCAAAAATTTGTTAAAAAGAAGTGATAACAAAAAAATTGGTAATGTGAGAAAAAAAACTTGTTAAAAACTACAAAAACTAATAAAAAGTGACAAAAAAAAATTGAGGAAAAAAAAAATCTACAAAAACATTGACAAAAAAAATAAAATTTCAAAATTGTCAAAATGTCTAAATTTCGGCCCAGAAAAACACAAAGTTACAGGTCGATGGGAAGACAATTTTTTTTTTTTTTTTTAATTTTTTTGTCACTTTTTATTATGTTTTTGTAGTTTGTTTTAACAAGTGTTTTCTCACATTTACCAATTAGTTTTTATCACTTCTTTTAACCAGTTTTTGCCACCTACAAAAGAATTATTTTGGGCTTTTCCACCTTCATTTATCAGAACTACGACCAAAGGATGTTGTAAAAAAACTTCAAAAATGCAGGAAAAATTCAACAAAAACATTTTATTTTTTTAAACCTGAAAAAAATGACCAAACAAAATCGGGAAAAAAAAAACTAAATTTCAAAATTGTCAAAATGACAAAATTTTGACACAGAAAAACACAAAGTTACAGGTCGATGGGAAGACGATTTTTTTTCCCAATTTTTTCGGTCACTTTTTTCAGGGTTTGAAAATCTAAATGTTTTTGTTGAATTTTTCCTGCATTTTTGAAGTTTTTTACAACATCCTTTGGTCGTAGTTCTGTTGAAATGAAGGTGGAAAGCCCAAAATAATTCTTTTGTAGGTGGCAAAAACTTGTTAAAAAGAAGTGATAACAAAAAAATTGGTAAATGTGAGAAAAAAAACTTGTTAAAACAAAACTACAAAAACATAATAAAAGTGACAAAAAAATTAGGGAAAAAAAAAATCTACAAAAACATTGACAAATGTGTAGAAAATTTAGACATTTTGACAATTTTGAAATTTAGTTTTTTTTTTTCCTACACATTTGTCAATGTTTTTGTAGATTTATTTATTTTTTCCCGAATTCTTTTGTCACTTTTTATTATGTTTTTGTAGTTTGTTTTAACAAGTTTTTTCCTCACATTTACCAATTTTTTTTATCATCACTTCTTTTTAACAAGTTTTCTAAACAAAACGCGATGAATTATGGACATAAAGTGGATCAATCTTGGATATAACAGTTTGGATTTAAAGGCCAAAGAGGCTGAAGTTCCAGGCTGGATAGAAAACCCCCTGTAGAGGCTAGAAAGACCCGGAAGAGACCTCCGTAACCGCGAACCCGTTAGCTTTTAGCTGCCACCATCGGTAAGTCGCTAGCTTGGATGGTTTATAAATTATTAGACTATGAATCAGAAGTGCTGTTTTTACTCGTGGGCGAGTGTCTCGGGTACAGAGGGTTAATATATATATATATATATATATATATATATATGTATGGTGAGTACTCACCAGACTGAAGTCCCATTGTGGACCGGGGGTGAGGAAGCTGAAGGAGCATCCTCTTCGTATGACCTGAACAACAACAACCAGAAGGGGAGGGGGGGGGGGGGTCACCATTAGAACAGAACCACAATGCACCCACAGGTCCAAAAACCAAAACCCCCTTGTGTTGTCTTCCCGACAAAATTGAAAATCAACGCTTTTGTTGACGCTTTTTGAACTTTTTCTTGCGTTTTTTGTCCCTTTTTTCAAAACTTTTGATGATTTGGTCAACTTGACGTTTTCAACACTACGCACCACCAACTTATTAACTTTGATTTTTTAGTCATTTTTGGATTTTATGGTCAATAAAGCTCATTTATAGGAAATTATACCTAATGTTTGAGTTAGAAAAGCAGGAATTAGGAATTATTGAGACTAAAATTAAAGGAATGGATGTTGATGATAATCACAGACTGGAATATGTCAACTTTTACTCAACACTATTTCAAAAACACTTAATATAGGGACAACATGGGGACAACATGAGGGCAACATGGGGACAACATGGGGACAACATGAGGACAACATGAGGACAACATGAGGGCAACATGAGGGCAACATGGGGGCAACATGGGGGCAACATGGGGCAACATGAGGGCAACATGAGGACAACATGAAGACAACATGAAGACAACATGGGGGCAACATGGGGGCAACATGGGGGCAACATGAGGGCAACATGAGGGCAACATGAGGGCAACATGAGGGCAACATGAAGACAACATGAAGACAACATGAGGGCAACATGAGGGCAACATGAGGACAACATGAAGACAACATGAAGGCAACATGGGGGCAACATGGGGGCAACATGGGGGCAACATGGGGGCAACATGGGGGCAACATGGGGGCAACATGAGGACAACATGAGGGTTAAGAAATTTAGAAAACATTCACTCCTTCCGGTATCTACCACGGCCTCAGCATGCTGCAGCCGCGGAGCTGGCCTCCTGACTCAGACCAGGACTGAGGACAGGGATCCTCCCTGTCAGGATGGGAAGGGGAGCACTTCCTCCAAAGAAAAGCCACATGGACCACTAAGTTGCCCTTACACCCTAAGACCCCTGGGAGACTTTGGACACCGCCCAAATGTCTTTCTTGGGGGTTTTTCTGTCAGGGGACAGCTTTTGCCTTTTTTGGGACTCTGTTATTCAACCTGTGCGATTATTAAAGAATTACAACAAAGCGGGGCCGGTTTAAGGCCACTCCGAGGACAATTACACAACCCATCATGCTGCGAGTGCATGGGTCGTTGCACAACAAGATGAAAAACATCAAAGCGGTGCTTGGGGTCGGTCTTTAGAAGAACAATAATTTGGACCTTTATTGAAGCCCTATTTCACCCCGATGGAAGGTTCTCAGTGGGAACTGTCTCACGACTGCCGTACAAGGCCGAGTAGCCGTGCAGCGTTATGAAACCCCAGGAATCCTGGAACAAGGAGACCGTTTCCTGTCATAAAGCATTTATTTTTATGGTTTCGGTTGATAAAAAACACAGCGCCTTGAATTTTAGAAGACGGACACCCCTGGTAGGCCGAGTGTTCATGCCTCTAAAAGAGCTGCCAAGATGATTTAACCCTTGTGGTGTTGTCCTCGGGTCAAATTGACCCGTTTCGAAGTGTTTAATATATCAGAAATATGGATTTCTGTCGCCCAAATTGCCCCAAAAATAACACGAATGATTCCATACGACGTTACTTTTATAGCATTTGAGTTCTTTTTTTGTAATGGTTTCCAAACAGTATCCGGACTAAACTTTGACATCTCCCCATCTGAGATCCTCTCAACGTCCTCTGATCTTTACCAATAGTCAAAATGATTCATTATTTCCGCCTTATTAACTAAAAACTTCCGTATAATTTGATATAAAAGAAGTTTGTTGACCTTGAATTCCAAGAATAGGTGTAAAACCTGTTATTAAACCCGCTCAGGTTTAAAAAAAAAAGCCCCAAAAGCTGGAAAAAGTGAGAAATAAATCAGAAAAAAATGACAAAAACGTCGGAAGAGCACCCAAAAAAATTCTATTTTGACCTGGAAGGACAAGTTCAGGGTTAACAGGAAGACGACACAAGGGTTAAGGGATTTTCAACTATTAAATTAACTATTTTGATAATTGAGTAATCGCTTTGAGTCTTGTTTATGAAATAAAAACACAAATTCTCTGATTGCATCTCCTGAAATTGAGAATATTTTGTGAATTGTGGACCAAAACAAGACATTTGAGGACGCTGATATTCACCCAACAACTAACCCATTAATTGAGAAAATAACCACTGAATGGGTTTAACGTTACCAGCTTTTACTCTTGTATTGTCACTGTAATTAATAGATTAATAATTTAGTCATTTATCAAGTCACTAGTTCCAGCGTCGAAAATGTGAAATCCACACGGGGGGAAATATCTGTACTACAGCAGCTCAAAGCAAATACATGAGTACAACAAGTAGAAAACATGGAATTAGTTATTATTATAACAATGATAGTAATAAAACGTTTATTCTTGAAGTTAACACGTCAGTTGGACATCATTTTAAGCACTCCGCGTTTGCTGAAATAACTCATAATGGCTAGTTTTTGGTGTTTTGGAACACAGTCTGATATTCACCCAACAATTAACCCATTAAATCGAGAAAATAATCAGATTATTCAACAGTCAAAATGGCCGTGAGTTGCGGCCCTAGCCACTAGTAAAAAAACAAAAAACAAACAGCTGTAGGTACCACAATTGAGCTATAAAGATGCAAGCCAAAAATGGGATTTTCAACTATTAAATTAACTATTTTGATAAAATCGAGTCATCACTTTGAGTCTTGTTTTGTTTGTGAAATGACAAAAATACAAATTCTCTGATTGCATCTGCTTAAATGTGAATATTCAGTGAATTGTGGACCAAAACAAGACATTTGAGGACGTCAGTGACACTGATATTCACCCAACTAACCCATTAAATCGAGAAAATAATCAGATTATTCAACAGTCAAAATGGTCGTGAGTCACTAATAAAAAAGCCAAAAATATGAAGAAAAGCTACATTTCTAACAGATGTCGGTACCATAATTGAGCTATAAAGACGCAAGCCAAAGATGGGATGTTAAGACAGTGTGGCGTCTGTTTTTGGGATCAATTACGCAACAATAGAGCATCCCACTCAGCAAACGTGACAGCATATTTCCCCAATGTTGCACAAGATCATAAATGGCGTCGGAGTAGTTTATAATATTGGTGATATATTATGTCTTAGGGGCCTTGGATGGCGGGGCCCAAAAATGGCACAAGCATCCGGGGAATGCGGCGCTGCTCAGAAACACTTGTTGTGTGTGTGTCTTTGTGTGTGTGTGTGTGTGTGTGTGTGTGGAAGAGTGTGTGTGTGTTTTTCTGAGAAACTCTACTCCATGGGTTCGTGAATTAGCATGAAGTTCGTCAGACTAAAACACAACTGTGGTGCAATCCGGAAAAGTCCCAGGGGTGTTTTAAAGTGTGTGTGTGTGTGTGTGTGTGTGTGTGTGTGTGTGTGTGTGTGTGTGTGTGTGTGTGTCTGAGTGTGTGTGTGTCCGGCAAGTGCTGCTGATAAACGCCGAGTCGTTTCCAGTCAGGCCGCCGCGCTGATACTGCATTTATTCGGTGACGTGGCCAACTGTCCGTCTATGTCGGCCCTGCAGACAGCTGGAGGGGGGGGGTCGCTCTTGCCCCCTACACCGGGCTGGGGGTGCTGGGGGGGTGAAGATCAGCTGGTGCGTTCGTTTTGGTCAACATCGAAATCAGGGGGGATTGTCGAACGCGATGCCCCGTTGACTTTTGGAAAGATGCTGCAGTTATTACTCAGAACGCGAGGCCAAATAAGAGTTCAACTGAGCCGTCTCAAAGGGTTTTATATCAGAAATATTAGATTAAATTATATTCAATTATGTTGTAGAATTCACAATAACACGGATGATCCCATACAACGTTCTTCAGGTACAACCAATGACTACTTTCATTGAATTTGTGGGGTGTTTTAGTTCATCTTAAAGCATTTTTTAACGGTTTCCAAACAGTATCCGGACCGAACTTTGACATCGACCCGTCTGTGATCCACTCAGCATCCTCTGATCTTAACTATCAGTCAAAATAATCCATAAATTCTGCCTTTTTAACCAAAAAACGTCCATATAAATTTGATATAAATGAGGTTTGTTGACCATGACTTCCAAGAATAGGTGTAAAACCTGTTAGTAAACCAGCTCAGGTTTTAAAACAAAGCGCCAAAAGCATTTTAAAAAGTGACAAATAAATTAGAAAAAATGAAAAAACATCAGTTTTGACCTGGAAGGTCTAGTTCATAGTTAAAGGGAAGACAACACAAGGGTTAAATGCACCAATTTGGATTCATCGCACGGCCGTACAGACCCCCAACACGAGCTCATCTACTGAGTCAGGGTTCCTGGTAGGACCACCCGTGTTGGAGATGTTTGCACCCGATGCTCCTGGAAGGGGTTTTTGGATAAACGGCATGTGTTGTTGAAAAGAAAACAACAAAAAACTAAAATAGAGAGGGGGGAAATGAGAAGCTCCCTGGGTGTCCGGGGACCGGGAGGCCAACCAGGGCTCAGAGGTCACCGCAGGTGTTGCTTGGACCTAGCAGGACCCTCCTGGACCGGATTCTCAACCAGTGGCATTTGGAAAACCCAAAATGTCAATCTTTCAACATCTAGGAGGAGGAGCTGGACTACTTGATGGTTAAAAGATGACAGATATTAATCATAAAATCTGATCGATACATTGATCTGATGCAACTGGCTGAAGCGGGTCTCAGTGACAATGTGGTCTCACTTTGCCAGACCTTGCTCCACAGCGCTGCAGAGGGTGGTCTGGCTTCTCCACACAGCATTCTGGGTTGGGAGGGGGGGGGTGAAAAGTGCACGGACAGAAGAACTTCAGGAACCTCAGGAAGAACTTGTTCTGGTGGAACACGTGTACGTTCAGAAGTAGTTTTAGTCGTCAATAGGGAACTCAGATTGGACAGATAGTCTAGCTAGCTGTCTGGATTTACCCTGCAGAGATCTGAGGACCAGGTAACCATAGTCCTCAGATTGGACAGATAGTCTAGCTAGCTGTCTGGATTTACCCTGCAGAGATCTGAGGACCAGGTGACCATAGTCCTCAGATTGGACAGATAGTCTAGCTAGCTGTCTGGATTCACCCTGCAGAGACCTGAGGACCATGCCAGTGCAGTAAATATGAAGCTTTAGCCAGCAGCTGGTTAGCTTAGCTTAGCATAAGAGCCTGAAACGTGAGGAAAACGGGAGGAAACTGGGTGGCCTAGTAAATCCAAAAACTTGTCACCTTTACACTTTCGTACAGGCGAAATAATCAAGACGTAACGTGTTAATTGGTGAACTTTAAAGTCCTTTTTTTTACAAAGACTCATGTTTCCAGTCTTTAGACAAACACAAGTGGTATTTATCTTATCTTACATTTGGCAAGAAATCAAATAAAAGATATTAAAGGGAGAAGAAGGAAGTGTGTAAATGTGCATCTGACTTGCTTCTGTTCTGGACTTTTGCTCAGCACCAGGGTCTGGGACGTCTGGATTTTCGCTTTGGTCCCATTTCATCTGAGTAATTTCTCATCATTTCTTCTTAAATACTTCTAGGATTCTAATAAACCGGGAACCCATGTATCGGGAATGACAAAAGCATGTCGTAAAAGCATAAAAGAAACTACAAGTACCAGGGGGGTCTGGGACGTCTGGATTCCGCTTTGGTCCCATTTCATTTGTGTCATTTCTCATCATTTCTCCTGGCACTCGTGCGAGAGCTTCTGCTGAAATCATCAGTGCAGGGTGTGTGTGTGTGTGTGTGTGTGTGTGTGTGTGTTGTGTGTGTGTGTGTGTGTGTGTGTGTGTGTGTGTGTGTGTGTGTTGTCTGTGTGTTTGTGTGTGTGTGTGTGTGTGTGTGTCGGTAAGGCCGAGCTTCTGAAGAATGTGCAGAGCTACCGGAAGAGCACACGGCCATTTTGGCTCGTGACGTGATGCTGAAATATGAAGAGCACAGGGGCTGGGCCACACACACACACACACACACACACTCGTGTCTGGCTATCTTTGTGGGGACCAGTCATTGACATAATGCATTCCCTAGCCCCTTACCCTAACCTTAACCATCAAACCTAAATGCCTAACCCCCACCCTCACCCTCACCCTAACCAGAACCTAACTCTAACCCTACTCTAAAACCAGTCTTAGTCCTCAAAAGCCCTTTAACGGTATGGGACCAGTATTTGTCCCCACAAAGCTGTCAGGTCCCCATAAGTATACTGTTTTCACAGTTTTTGGTCCCCACAAATGTAGCAATACTGGTCCCCCCACACCCCCACACACCCCCCACACACCCACACACCCCCACACACCCCCACACAC
>NW_022604139.1:0-1595 GCF_008692095.1 Etheostoma spectabile | reverse complement strand
AGAGAGAGAGTGTTCAGTTATACACTGAGTAACGTTACCTGTGTGAATGGTCCTGCAGCTACGAGTCACCCTCCTCCACAGAGCTGCGGAGGAGGGTCTGGCTAGTCCACTCAGGGATGTTACCTGAGCAGGGACGTTACCTGAGTCCAGCCTCAGGGACGTTACCTGTGTCCAGGCTCAGGGACGTTACCTGTCTCCAGGCTCAGGGACATTACCTGAGCAGGGACGTCACCTGAGTCCAGGCTCAGGGACGTTACCTGTGTCCAGCCTCAGGGACGTTACCTGTGTCCAGGCTCAGGGACGTTACCTGTGTCCAGGCTCAGGGACATTACCTGAGCAGGGACGTCACCTGAGTCCAGGCTCAGGGACGTTACCTGTGTCCAGCCTCAGGGACGTTACCTGTGTCCAGGCTCAGGGACGTTACCTGTCTCCAGGCTCAGGGACATTACCTGAGCAGGGACGTCACCTGAGTCCAGGCTCAGGGACGTTACCTGTGTCCAGCCTCAGGGACGTTACCTGTGTCCAGGCTCAGGGACGTTACCTGTGTCCAGGCTCAGGGACATTACCTGAGCAGGGACGTCACCTGAGTCCAGGCTCAGGGACGTTACCTGAGTCCAGGCTCAGGGACGTTACCTGTGTCCAGGCTCAGGGACATTACCTGAGCAGGGACGTTACCTGAGTCCAGGCTCAGGGACGTTACCTGTGTCCAGGCTCAGGGACATTACCTGAGCAGGGATGTTACCTGAGTCCAGGCTCAGGGACGTTACCTGTGTCCAGGCTCAGGGACATTACCTGAGCAGGGACGTTACCTGAGTCCAGGCTCAGGGACGTTACCTTTGTCCAGGCTCAGGGACGTTACCTGTGCAGGGACGTTACCTGAGTCCAGGCTCAGGGACGTTACCTGTGCAGGGACGTTACCTGAGTCCAGGCTCAGGGACGTTACCTGTGTCCAGGCTCAGGGACGTTACCTGAGCAGGGACGTTACCTGAGTCCAGGCTCAGGGACGTTACCTGAGTCCAGGCTCAGGGACGTTACCTGTGTCCAGGCTCAGGGACGTTACCTGAGCAGGGACGTTACCTGAGTCCAGGCTCAGGGACGTTACCTGTGCAGGTTACCGTACGGCAGCAGTGAGGAATTCAACTTGGCCAGTTCCCAGCATGCAGCTGGTAAAAGGAAAAGGGCAAAGAAAATGTCTCTGGGGACACACACACACACACACACACACACACACACGTTAGGGTCTAAACATCCTTCCTCGACATAACTTGATTTTTTTTTTTAATAATAAAATAAAAAATGCAGTTTCCTCTATTCATAGTGACGGTGCGTTCAAGGGCATCGGGGGGTAGAGATTCTGCCTAAAATGCAGGGGTCGGTACCAGGAGTTTCTACACCGGCCCGGTACCACGCCATAACGTCCTGAGGGACGTCTACCCTAACCCTTGGGTGTCCTCCGGGGTCAAAAAGGGACAAAAAAAAGGACAATTTCGTCCCTTTTTCAGATTTTTTTTTTAGTTTTCTCAATCAACACTTTCAAATTTCAAATTTGACCCCTTTAAAAAAATGTCTATTTCTGAAATATGAGCTGTTGAACC
>NW_022604138.1:0-8893 GCF_008692095.1 Etheostoma spectabile | reverse complement strand
CAAAACTGCTTTGTGCTCACAAGAAACCGATTTAAGGCTCGCAAGCTGATGCTAACAAAGTACTGCTAACATCCTGGGGCTAAAGTTAATATTTTCATTCACAGCATGAAATCAGTGTCAGTTTCTTATCATCTATCAGGTTCCTGTGTTACATTTTCAGGAAGATGAATACCCTCCCCTCGCCAGCCATTTTGACTACTCATACTCATACTCAGTTTAGGGGCTCCATCATTTTATGTCCCAGATGAAAATAACTTTTTACCATTTACATTCATCTGCAGCTGGAGTTAGTTTCATAATAAGATGAATGTATATATGATACTGTGCAGAGTAATTAAAAAAACTGGCTTCCACCCGCTGTAAATAACATTAAATGATGTTGGGGTTAAAGCATCAGTAATCTTTTGATATACTCAGTGTCTGAATTGGAGCCAACAGATGTCAGTATTCAGCAGTTCCATGATATGAGAATCACATGTCTTGCATATGTTTATATAGATACATATCTCTCATATCCCCCATATCCCTATTCAATGTTTTGTAAGGAGCCTTGTCGCGCTCCAATCTCACGCGTTGAATTGTGCAGCGTCTAAAAATGTGCTTATGAACCAGTATCTTCCATTTGGCTATTTGAAGGTGCTGCGTGTCTGATTACTTAGAAGTGCTTGTACTGCAGAGTACTGGCCCATTTCAGGCACGAAATAATTCAATAATTTAATTTAATAATTGAAGTATGTTTGGCTGTTACTGTTGTAATTTTACATAACTCTTGTGTTGTCCGCCCGGCGTCCACTTTTGACTTTTAAAAATGTTTTTTGTGCTTTTTCCACCTTTTCTTCCAATGTTATGGTAACATTTTTCAGCATTTTTTTTCATGTAATTGTTGTAGTAACAAACTGAATGAAATCAAGTCAAAGGTCAGAGGTAGTAGAGTTTGCCTGATCGCTGCTGTTCTCGTATATAACCAGGGACATGGAGTCTTCATGTCCACAGACCGGAGAAGACGTCTCCTGGTGTGTGGACTGAAAGAAAAGGACCCTTTACTGAAGCACAGGTTGCACAAAACCGGTGGAGCACGGAACTAAGTACTGTACTTTAGTACAATTTTTGACTTGTACTTTACTTGAGGAGTCATATTTTCATCTACTTTACATTTCCACTCCACTCCATTCATAAGGCAATATTACTTTTGCAGATTTGGATAAATCATACAAAAACAAATAATAGGAGATATTTAAGATACACAGCCAGAATAAGTAATTACAATGAGCTCAACCTTTAGCTATAACATTAATGTGATGAACACACTGCATCATAATTATAATCTAGTGATAATAGGATTCTGCAAAGGGCCATTCTGCATAATTAGTGCTTTTACTTTTGCAACGTTTTTGCTAATCCATTTGTATTTGTAAGTGAGAGTTTGCAGGACTTATTTCAGGGTAAGTTTTGCTTGAGTAAATACTCTGAATTCTTCCTCTACTACCCCTGGTACAAATACATGATCGTCAACATTGAGAAGCCTGAAGAAGAAATCACCTGAGGTCCCTGTGGTCTGACCGCCCTCTGGTTTCACACCTGTGGAGCACAAAGAACAAAACACTGAGATGTTTCTGTGTGTGAATGAATATTTACTGACAGGATGGCAGGAGTTGGAGGGTAACTCACCGGTCTTCATTTGTAGAACAACACGCCAACAGCACACAGCACAACACAGAGAGACCATCAACCAGAGCAGACTAACCTAGGCAACAGACTTAGAACAAAAGAGAGACAGAGAGAGAGAGAGACCTTGTTAATTGAAAAAAACTGAGACAAATCTTGAGACTACAAGTAGCTCAACTGGAAGATAAGTGGGCATTGACAAAGACTCAAGGGGGCTCTTAAAGAGACAGGCACTAAAACAGAGCGTTTCAGACGGAGGGTAAATTAATATATGTGAATATGTATTCATACCGACAGAATGAGATGAATAATGTGTTTTTTAAACCTTAAAGCATGTAAACAGGTTCTAGTAGAAATCAAAACTCCAACTATGAACCTAATAATTAGCATGACATGGGCCCTTTAATAAATAAAATGAAAGCATTTCTAAAGATTTGAATCATTGTCTATTTGTGTATCTATTTAACACTTTTATAGATTCAAATATCACATGTAACATGTTAATATTCCAGTCGGACGGACGGACAGAGTTTCAGCTCTGCAGGTTTGAACCGTTACCGTTGGTAACTGCAGCTGTTTCACGCTGCTGCTGTTCAGGCTGCTTCATGGCCTCAGTCTTTGGAGCTGTGGATCACATAAACATATTAATACTGATGATATATACACAGTAGTTCAAATTTGGTCATAAATAAGCATTTTCTTTCTCTATTTACACCCATAAAAATGACTGTGTCTATCTAAACGTGTACAGATATTTAAAGCATCAGCAGAAGTTTCAGAGAACTTTCCTGCAGATGCCAAAAAATGGAAATGAAACGAGACAAAGCGGAGTAGTGCCACCTCTTGGTAACACCCCCCCCCCCCCGCCACCAACCACCGTCTAAAGATAAGACTCGCTGAATCACCGGCATCTGTTACAATCACTTCTTAAAACACATTTTTATAGCCTTAATTTAATGTGATGCTGTCTTTTTATCGTCTTTTTTATTTCCCTGTCACCTGTTCATTTTATGTATTACTTTGTAATTTTTACTGTCCTTTGAAGATGTCCCACCTTCTTTTTGAACTACTGCAATAATGTGCATGTGACGTGCTACAGTAAGTTGCGTGATTATGACACAATCGTTCAAAGTATTTTTCCCAAAACGTCTGCTATGGAGCCATAACGTGAGATACAAGGTAACAGAGCCTTTTATACATTGTCGTGTTTCTTTAGAAATAAATAACGCACAAATAGAGTCTTTAAATAAACGCTTCAGATGGAAAGTAATTTTCTATCAAAGTGGCGCCAAAATGAATGGGAGTCAATGGGATGCTAATTGCAGGTGATGGCTTTGTAGCATTAAAATGGCGCCAGGGGAGCTACGCTTACAGAGGAGAGGCTTACCCCCCCCCCCCGGTGATATATGATTTGTGTGCTGCGTTTCAACAAGTCCTCCAAACCATATGGTATCAGCCATTTGTCCCCCCCCTCTAACACAACCCACAGGCGGATAAGTAGCGCCATAGCAGAAATACAACCTCACATCTGAACCAGAGAACGTAAGGGTGGTCATTTTATATGTTGTTAATGCTACGAAATGGTTGCGGTTTGGTATGGGGTTAGACACCAAAACTACCTAGCTAAGTTTGGAAAAAGATGGTGGTTCGGGTTAAAAACACATGCTACTTTACGCCCTGTTTCACGTGCAGGGGTGTCGGTCTGGGGGTGGAAACACACACATAGCTGATTGTTGTCTTTATTGAAGTGAATTAGGTTGAAATTACTGTCATGCATGAATGAATGAAGTTTTTTTAAATTAAACATATATTAATCCACCATGATCACATTACACTAAACTGAAATTGCACGTCAAAATTACACCATATTGTCAAAAAAATGTAGAGGCCCCCCAAAATTTCATAAATCACGTTTTCAGGGGAGCCCATGTCTTATAAAGCAGAGTCGTTTTCACCCCCACCCCCCACAATAATCAAAACTGGCCAGCACAACCCACCCTAAAAACCTATTATAATTTAATTTAAATTACTAAAGACATTAGCACTATAAAAAGTTGGAGAAATATTCAGCAGAATGCAGGAAAGTAAGTGTTATGCTCAAAATTTCAATTTTGCTCAAAAGTGAGAATCAAATTTAAATGGTAAACCCAAAGTTGAGCCCTTGGAATGAACCCACCATGCAAAGCATCTGCGTACAAACTCACCGTCTGTGACCCTGATCTCAAACGGCCAGTATGAATCAGGCATGAAAGCCCTTTCCAGCCCACACCTGTACCGCCCCGAGTCCGACTTGGCCAGCCGTGTGATGCTCACATACACAACTGTCTCAGACACTGGGAAGGTTCCTCCTTGATAGACGATGCTGTATCTGCCACTGTGAGCGGCGTCTCCTTCTGTAGCGATGAGAATGTCTTCGTCCTTACATTCGTCCTTGCAGAGGAACTTCTTTCTTCCAGGGACGCTGAAGGAGCATGCCACGCTGAGGCTACTCCCCTCAGTGGGGGTCAGGGGGTCACCATCACACACAGCTGAGGAAAAGATGAGCAGTGAACACTGGTGATTGCTAAACAGACTGCAGACATTACATTTACCTTTTCACATGCAGTACTTGCAGTTGTACAGTATCTGCAGTGGCAGTACTGCCAAAGCAAGTCTAGTAGGTGATTGCTGGAAAAAAATGTGTATATGTACTGTATGTGTGTATACATTTGTGTTTTTGTGTACATGGGCCTGCAAGTATCTATACAGGCATGCATGTGTATGTATACTGTACACGTATAAATAAGTGCGTTATTAAATTGTTGTTGGACACAAGTGCGAAAGTAGTGAAAGGGGGTAGGACCAGAATCTTTTTTTTTTTTTCTTCCTAATTCCTTTTGAACATGAGAATCCTTATTTGTATCACTAACAATAATTGTGATATATATTTTTTGGGGAGATTTTAGTTTTTGTTAGTTTTTCTTCCTTGTATGAAATGAAATGAACATAACACGTTCAAAAGTAGTAGCGGTGTCTTTTTTGGTTAACTTTATTTTTGTTGATTTAACGGCTAAAGGATAGGTTCCACCTTAAAAGGTCACTCACACTCTGCTATGTACATTTTTTTCTCCAGAAACACACGACTTATATGTAGATATGTTGTTGGTTATTGTTTTTACTGCATGTACACTTAAGTTTTGTGCAGCTTCGTTGTCCATGTTTCATCTGTAGGTCTATTTCCAGCTTCCTCTAACATGTTCTGTGTGTAATTTAAGTGCATTGAGAGTTTGACAGCAACCTAAGACCGGAGTCACATTCCTTGTGTGTGTACATTGTGTACATATGTACAGGGTTTTGTACGTGGGCCTGGCTGTACTGTATGGGAAGACATAATCTAAAACATCAAATTATTACTCCACAGGCAACAACACTTTTCAACAATCATCACTGAAATATCTCATATACATCATAATACTGCACTAAGTGCAACTTGCACAAACATAGTTTATACTTCCATCTTTATACATACTGTATAAGTAGGTTGTACATTTTTATTCACCACTTTATGAGTAGTTGTTGTCGTATATTCTCTATGTGTGCTGGATATTTTGCTGCTGTAGCACTGAAACGTCCCGATCAATACAGTCCATCTAAACTAATCTAACATAAGAAAGGTTCTGTCGTTTAGCCTGATGGGCCCGACAGACGTGGAACCAGTGCTCACCTGATAAGAAGCAGAGCAGCAGAACATGCTGGATGTGCATTCTGAATTTAATCCTGATGATGAAAAATCCCCAAACTGCAGGAGAAATGTTTTTATCACTTCACTCCTCCATATTAGTGTGTGATCATTCAGGAAGCTGCTGCGTGTGATTTCTCCCCTCCTCTCTGCTTTACACACCTCTATAGCTTCACACACCCCCCCAGTATGATGATGACGATGGTGATGATGATGGTGATGAATGGTAGTTTGTTTTTGCAGTGCTTTTTATTAACGCTATTGTTTTTTTTTTTATCTCACTTTATTATTTTATAGTCTGGTTTTATTCCCTCACTGCAGTCCTGATGTATTTTATCGCTGGCTCCACCTTGTAAAGACTTTGCTTCACAAGTGCTGAATAAAGTGTTATATATAATTATGATTATTATGGAAATGTTATGTGAACTTATTGAGTGTGAATAGTTTCCTGATGAAATTGCTGTGAAGCCCCTTTAACACAGCAATGAATTTGACTTTTAAAATCCAAAATCCTGATTAAAGTAAAGTTCCAGTTTAGACGTAAAACCGGCCAATCAGAGCGTCTCAGACGTATCGTTGTATGAAGTTGGTTCTTTCTTGTGTCTAAATTCTGCTCCTTTTAACACATGACTGCAGCCACAAAGGTCTCAGTCCCCAACTCGACCAGGGCCGTGATTTAAAACGAGATCAAAACGAGTCAGGTGTCTCTTCCACAGTTAGTCGCTTCCTTGTTGTGGTGTTACAACAGGAAGAAGTGAAAGCTTTATTTATGGAGCAAAACTATCGGACTGCTACAAGGACAATTAAAAAACCCTTCACTTCTACTTAAAAACTTAAGAACAGAAGTTATTAATCAAAGTTCTTACAACTTCAACATGAACTTACATTTAAAAGAGCTGTCTTAACCCTTGTGTTGTCTTTCCTTTGACCATAAGAATGGTTTTCCCCTTATCTCAACGTTTTGTTGCTTTTTACACAGTTTTTTTATTTTGGTATTTTTTATTTTGCTACTTTTTCTAACATTTTTCACTCGTGTTTCGACTTCCTTTATTTTGGATATAAAAGAAAAACTTTGAAAACGGGTCAAATTTGACCCGAAGACAACATGAGGGTGAAGTAGATCCTGTTTTCCTATCTAGATATTTAGAAGAGGTGGATTTGTCCCCGTGAAAAGGGAAAAGATAACCGTTAAGGGGCTCCAAACCAATGAGAATTGTCTGTTGATACTTCGGGGGTTAAAGAACACAACTGTAAAAAATAAACTAAAAGTCTATTTTTATCTATATTCCTTTTCATTTATTTTTTAATCTTCTTTTCTTTCCATCTTTATTTCGTTGTTTCTTGAGATCTTGTGTAATACTGGACCAATGTCGAAGATTGTTGTTCCCAACAGACACTGAGACATGAAAACATAGAGAACCCCTTAAAGTGACTCTTGAGTTTTGTTGTCTGTCCAAAAAATTGAAAAGTCTTCTAAAGAGCAACATCTAGTTTTTCATCTGCGTTAGGTTTAATAATTTGTAAATTTTTATTGAAAATGGGTTTTTTCAAGTGGTTCATTAAAGAATTACAAAAATGAGTTATAAGGATGATGATCTTTTGCAGTGACAAAAACATGACATTATTCAACTTGGTCAGTAGAGTGTCTTTGGATGAATAAAAAAAATTATGATTTGAAGCTGGTTAAACTGGTATTTAAAAACCCCCATAAAGGACTCAATGTAAGACCCAAAAATGTGTCAACAAGGTAGAGAGTTTATAGTCCTACATTGATTTTTACACAAATATGACTTCCCACTTAAAGATACAACCAAGTCTAGTTTTAATGAAAAATCAGACACATAGTGTCAGATTAAAGAAGACACTTAATAAAGAATAAAGAGTGGAGGAGAGTGTGTGTATGTGTGTGTGTGTGTGTGTGTGTGTGGGGGGGGGGGGGGGGGGGGGGATGTGTTTGGGGGAGGGCCTCCATCATTTAGAGAAGTGACCAGTTCCTGGTTTACCAGTGAAGAAGAAAGAGAGGCAGTGTTAAACCATCAGATCCTCCAACATGAACGTGGGTCAGTCTCTGATCTGCTTCTTCTTCCTCAGTGAGTAAACTCAGCTTCTACTTCTATCTACCTAGTATAGTCTGCACTTGTTTTAAAAAATTTAATTTACAGTCGGTCGGTTAAACAGTTTCTCAAGAGTGGACAGTTTTGTCAATCACATGACTTCTGTTATTAAACAGGATGTGTAGAATTTCATGTGAACTCCTTTAAAATATAGTTCATTAAAAGTACTCTGAATGACTAAATGGAAACAAAATGCTAGTTCAGTAACCCTAAATTAACCGTAAATGAACTAAAATATACAGTAGTGTAAACTGTAAAGGTGAATCTTTTACTTATTTATTTGTATATATATATACCATATGTGTACAGCATATATTATTTGCACAAATCTTTTTGAAATTACATAAATTATAGTTAATATAACATATAGTTAAAACTGAAATAAACGGTCGAATAAGACATTTCATAACAATTCTTTGTTGAAAGAATCTAATTTGAATAAAATTGTTGTGTGAAAGAAGCGGCTCTCATTGTGACTCTCAAAGTATCTAAAAGAAAGATAGTAACTATTGACTGTTCATTTTTTCCACAGTAATGCGGAATGGACACATTGGTCTCACCAACGCACAAATTTCGTCCTATACAGGAACTGAAGGAGGAGACATCACAGTTAGCTGTGCCTTCACTTTCTCTGGATTGAGTAGAATCTTCTGTAAGGATGAATGTAAAGAAGGAAACATTCTCATTGAAACACAAGAGGACACAGCTCAGAGAGGCCGATACAGCATCAGATATGAAAAGGGAAATCTACAATATCCACGATCTCCACTACATCAGACAGTTTTGTATGTGAGCATCACAAAGCTGACTAAGTCTGACTCAGGATGGTACAGTTGTGGTTTGGTCGGCCCTCTCTCATTTCAATCATACCAGGAGATTGTGCTCCAAGTTACAGATGGTGAGTTTCTCCTGAGAGTCATGTTAACTGTTTACTGACAGCTGCTGATGTTTCCAATAACTCAACATGTTTAGTCTAACAGTTGTATTTAGAGCTGCATATTTCCATCATTGGGAACTTTGATAAATGCTCCTTTAACAGCAACGGTGTGACAAGCCAACACCAGGCCCTTAAGCAGGATTATCAAGGCGGGCCCCCATACTACAGCATGTGGTGGCGGTGCAATGTCCATGAGTAGGCTACCATGAATAGGAACAGAAAATCAGGAGTAACCCACGCGCACCACAACGACAAAAACACTGGTGAATGCGGATGTCACATGCTATGTTGTATTCTGTGTATTGTCTGCAAGTGTGTGTGATTCTCTGCAGGTGAGGTTGATCAGCTGATCAGTGCTTAGCAGCTAAGGAGAAGGCAACATGGCTGTGTGCAGAAGAGGCTTCCATGGAACCAGCATAGAGTTGGCAGAGAAGTGCTGGTAGCTGCTGTGTGACCTGC
>NW_022604137.1:0-3186 GCF_008692095.1 Etheostoma spectabile | reverse complement strand
CTACGTCATAGCTACGTCATAGCTACTCATAGCTACGTTATTAGTTTTTATTAAGTTTTATTGCTATTCGGATGTGCACCAAGTAGGAGGCTCACTGATAACATTACTAAGGAATTTTCTTGTTATTGTTATTGTTATTTTGACCCCCCCTCCAACCCTCTTCCTGTCTCACCAGTCCACTACCGGGTGTTCGGGTTGACCCCCAGCATGGAGCCTGTGGAGAGGGTCCCCAACACTCAGACCGCGACTTCTGTTGCCATCGACATCGTGGTATCGTATTTCATCTTTGATATAACAGATTTTTATGAATAATAACAATAACAACAATAATAATAATAATGATGATGATGATATGATGATGATGATAATAACAATAGATTTACTACATCCGTTTGTACAGACCCCGGAGGACATCGTTCTGCCATTGGAAGAGGTCTCGCTGGACTCCGGGATCAAGTCTGGATCGTACCAACTCCCTGAGATCGTCAGGTCCGTCTTTCTTCTTCTGTCAATCCCATGCTCCACAGTGGAGACGTAAACATCTGATCAGGACAACGCATTACTCAACATGTCTGTAAACACGCCAGTGTTAGTCAGGCGGCTAATGTTCATCTGTAGTCCTAGTTACCCAGCATCTGTAGTCCTAGTTACCTAGCATCTGTAGTTCTAGTTACCCAGCATCTGTAGTCCTAGTTACCCAGCATCTGTAGTCCTAGTTACCTAGCATCTGTAGTCCTATTTACCTAGCATCTGTAGTCCTAGTTACCTAGCATTTGTAGTCCTAGTGACCCAGCATCTGTAGTCCTATTTACCTAGCATCTGTAGTCCTAGTTACCTAGCATCTGTAGTCCTATTTACCTACTATCTGTAGTCCTATTTTACCTAGCATCTGTAGTTCCTAGTTACCTAGCATCTGTGGTCCTAGTTACCTAGCATCTGTATCCTATTTACCTATCTCTGTTGTCCTAGTTTACCTAGCATCTATAGTCCTAGTTATACCCAGCATCTGTTGTCCTAGTTACCTACTATCTGTAGTCCTATTTACCTAGCATCTGTAGTCCTAGTTACCCAGCATCTGTAGTCCTAGTTACCAGCATCTGTATCCGAGTTACCTACATCTGTAGTCCTAATTACCTAGCATCTGTAGTCCGAGTTACCTACTATCTGTAGTCCTATTACCTAGCATCTGTATTCATAGTTACCCAGCATCTGTAGTCCTAGTTACCTAGCATCTGTAGTCCTAGTTACCTAGCATCTATAGTCCTAGTTACCTAGCATCTGTAGTCCTAGTTACCTACTATCTGTAGTCCTATTTACCTAGCATCTGTAGTCCTAGTTACCCAGCATCTGTAGTCCTAGTTACCTAGCATCTGTAGTCCTAGTTACCTAGCATCTGTAGTCCTAATTACCTAGCATCTGTAGTCCTAGTTACCTACTATCTGTAGTCCTATTTACCTAGCATCTGTAGTCCTAGTTACCTAGCATCTGTAGTCCTAGTTACCTAGCATCTATAGTCCTAGTTACCTAGCATCTGTAGTCCTATTTACCTAGCATCTGTAGTCCTAGTTACCTAGCATCTGTAGTCCTAGTTACCTAGCATCTGTAGTCCTATTTACCTAGCATCTGTAGTCCTAGTTACCTAGCATCTGTAGTCCTAGTTACCTAGCATCTGTAGTCCTAGTTACCTAGCATCTGTAGTCCTAATTACCTAGCATCTGTAGTCCTAGTTACCTAGCATCTATAGTCCTAGTTACCTAGCATCTGTAGTCCTAGTTACCTACTATCTGTAGTCCTATTTACCTAGCATCTGTAGTCCTAGTTACCCACATCTGTATCCTAGTTCCTAGCATCTGTAGTCCTAGTTACCTAGCATCTGTAGTCCTAATTACCTAGCATCTGTAGTCCAGTTACCTACTATCTGTAGTCCTAGTACCTAGCATCTGTAGTCCTAGTTACCTAGCATCTGTAGTCCTAGTTACCTAGCATCTATAGTCCTAGTTACCTAGCATCTGTAGTCCTATTTACCTAGCATCTGTAGTCCTAGTTACCTAGCATCTGTAGTCCTAGTTACCTAGCATCTGTAGTCCTATTTACCTAGCATCTGTAGTCCTATTTACCCAGCATCTGTAGTCCTAGTTACCCAGCATCTATAGTCCTAGTTACCTAGCATCTGTAGTCCTAATTACCTAGCATCTGTAGTCCTAGTTACCTACCATCTGTAGTCCTAGTTACCTACTATCTGTAGTCCTAGTTACCCAGCATCTGTAGTCCTAGTTACCCAGCATCTGTAGTCCTAGTTACCTAGCCTCTGTAGTCCTAGTTACCTACTATCTGTAGTCCTAGTTACCTAGCATCTGTAGTCCTAGTTACCTAGCATCTATAGTCCTAGTTACCTAGCATCTGTAGTCCTTGTTACCTACTATCTGTAGTCCTATTTACCTAGCATCTGTAGTCCTAGTTACCTAGCATCTGTTGTCCTAGTTACCTAGCATCTGTAGTCCTATTTACCTAGCATCTGTAGTCCTAATTACCTAGCATCTGTAGTCCTAGTTACCTAGGATGCATGTCTTATCTTTTTGTGTTTTAATAATTCAGCTTTAATGGTTAAATTCCCATTTTACCGTAGATAACAGGTTAAAGGTGCGGTGTGTACGACCAGATCATGCGATGTCATGACTCAGCATAACCAGCCAGAGTCAGCATATTTAAGGGGGGGGGGGAGACTTTTTTCAAACACACTTTCGCCGCATACGTTTCTGATTTCCGTGCATAACTCTGTGCATGATTTCATAATAAAAGTCTCACATATCTGAGCAGGAAGATGAAAAATGTTGTTCACTTCTAATGAGAGCAGCCATTTTCGCTGTTGCCATGGGAACGTTATGAAGTCTCTTTTTCATCAAACTGCAGTTTTTAGTAAGCAAGTTCCCGCAATGTCATCGAATAAAACTGCATCAATATCATATTAGAAAACGTGTTGCATCATCGAGGCTTTTTGCAAAAATAACAAAAACCTCTGTGTGTGTGTATCTGTGTTTGTGTGTTTGTGTGTGTGTGTGTGTATCTGTGTTTGTGGTTTGTGTGTGTGTGTGTGTGTGTATCTGTGTTTGTGTGTTTTTGTGTGTGGTGTGTGTGTATCTGTGGTGTGTGTGTGTGTATCTGTGTTTGTGTGTTTGTGTGTGTGTG
>NW_022604136.1:0-25353 GCF_008692095.1 Etheostoma spectabile | reverse complement strand
CCTCCTTCCCTCCTTCCCTCCCTCCAGTCTGACCTCACTCAGTATCTCCGTCAGCTCTTTGACAAACTGGGTCTCGGTGGTTTCCGGCAGGAGAGAATAAAGAGACGAGGAAATCTTCACGTTTCCTTTGTATTTGATCTGAAACATAAACACAAGTCTAAAGGTACAGTGGGTCAAGGCTACACCCCCCCCCCCCCCCCCCCAAAAAAAAAGCTACAGACTCAGAAATGGAAGATACTAAGGAAAGCTCATTGTGGGACTGGCTCTAGAGGCTGGAATTCTGCACCAAGGCTGACTTTGGGAAAGAGACTTCAGATCCAGTATTAGGGGACCACTAAGGTCTATATAAAAGAGACTTCAGATCCAGTATTAGGGGACCACTAAGGTCTATATAAAGAGACTTCAGATACAGTATTAGGGGACCACTAAGGTCTATATAAAAGAGACTTCAGATCCAGTATTAGGGGACCACTAAGGTCTATATAAAAGAGACTTCTGATACAGTATTAGGGACCACTAAGGTCTATATAAAAGAGACTTCAGATACAGTATTAAGGGACCACTAAGGTCTATATAAAAGAGACTTCAGATACAGTATTAGGGGACCACTAAGGTCTATATAAAAGAGACTTCAGATACAGTATTAGGGACCACTAAGGTCTATATAAAAGAGACTTCAGATACAGTATTAGGGACCACTAAGGTCTATATAAAAGAGACTTCAGATACAGTATTAGGGACCACTAAGGTCTATATAAAAGAGACTTCAGATACAGTATTAGGGACCACTAAGGTCTATATAAAGAGACTTCAGATACAGTATTAGGGGACCACTAAGGTCTATATAAAAGAGACTTCAGATACAGTATTAGGGGACCACTAAGGTCTATATAAAAGAGACTTCAGATAACAAAAATATCAAAATACTAGACATAATTTAGACGCCTGGCACATAATTTGTCTTGAACGCACCGTTGGAGGTCTCTGCTCTCCATGTACCCTTTTTAGATTTCATATTTTCAGCTGTTTGTCCTGCGATGCTTTGAAATGTCTTCTATCTAGAGTACTAGGCTGCTGGTCTTTGTGGAGTACTGATGCCAGTGATCTCCGACTGTGCGTAACATGTGGTCCAGCTGGACCAGCTGGTCCAGCTGGTCCAGCTGGACCAGCTGTTGGTGTGGTGACGTGGACGCACCTCGCTCTGCAGCTCTGACGCCTCTCTGGCGTGCTGAGTCTCGGGAGTCTCTGCCAGGACCGAGTACAGAGACATGGACGCCTCCTTCTTTCCCTCCTCTTTGTACTTGGACTGAAACACATTTCAGCCAAAAGGATCAGGATGGTGGATATTAGAGATATGTAAGAACATGTGCTGTTTCTTCAAAAGGCTGTGTGTAGTTTAACATTTGGTTTCCAGGTTAATGCATGCATCAAGTTATTAAAAATATATAAGAACAACTGTGTGTGTGTGTGTGTGTGTGTGTGTGTGTGTGTGTGTGTTTGTGTGTGTGTGTGTGTGTGTGTGTGCGTGCATGCATGTGTGTGTTTGTGCACGTGTGTTTGTATGTGTGCGTTTGTGCGTGTTTGTGTGTGTTTGTGTATGTGTGTGCGTGTGTGTGTGCATGCATGCATGTTTATGCGTATTTTTGTGTGTGGGTGTGTGTCCATGTGTGTTTGTGCGTGCGTCGTTTTATGTGTGCGTTTGTGCGTGTGTGTGTATGTGTGTGTGTGTGTGTGTGTGTGTGTGTGCGTTTGTGTATGTGTGTGTGTGTGTGTGTCTGTGTGTGTGTGTGTAGACCTCAGATATCACAGCGCTGATGTTCTTGGAGTGGATGAGTTCGGCTCCAGGAACAAACAGACTCTGACCCCTCATCTTCTCAAGGTCCTCCTTATACTTCACCTGCAGGGGGGGGGGGAGACATGTGTGAGTGTGAAACAGAAACATTAAATTAGGAATTATTGAGACTAAAATTAAAGGAATGGATGTTGATGATAATCACAGACTGGAATATGTCAACTTTTACTCAACACTATTTCAACAACACTTCCATTTGTTTTACAATGCTATAAAATATAATAAGACCCAAAATTAATGAAAGTAGAGATTTGTACTTGGCAAAGAGCGTTGGAATCAATCATGTTATTTTGGGGAATTAAAAAGGACATTGATATAGGACAACATGAGGACAACATGAGGACAACATGGGGACAACATGAGGACAACATGGGGACAACATGAGGACAACATGGGGACAACATGAAGACAACATGAGGACAACATGAGGGCGACATGGGGACAACATGAAGACAACATGGGGACAACATGAAGACAACATGGGGACAACATGAGGATTACATGAGGACAACATGAAGACAACATGAGGACAACATGAGGGCGACATGGGGACAACATGAAGACAACATGAGGACAACATGAGGACAACATGAGGACAACATGGGGGCAACATGAGGACAACATGAGGACAACATGGGGGCAACATGAGGATTACATGAGGACAACATGAAGACAACATGAGGACAACATGGGGAAAACATGAGGACAACATGGGGACAACATGGGGAAAACATGAGGACAACATGAGGGCAACATGAGGACAACATGAGGGCAATGTGAAGACAACATGAGGACAACATGAGGACAACATGAGGGCAACATGCGGGCAACATGGGGACAACATGAGGACAACATGAGGACAACATGAGGGCAACATGAAGGCAATGTGAAGACAACATGAGGGCAACATGAGGGCGACATGGGGACAACATGAAGACAACATGAGGGCAACATGAGGGCAACATGAGGACAACATGAGGACAACATGAGGGCAACATGAGGACAACATGAGGACAACATGAGGACAACATGAGGGTTACAAATGTCTAAAAGTAAGAGCCCAACATTTAGTGCAGCACTTTGCAGGAAAGACATCAACCAGAGCGCTGGTGTTCGGCTGCGTCTGATTGGACGTTCAGTTAAACAACAGACGGCAGATTGTCTGGGGACACCCAGGAGACAAAAAGGGAATTAATCCAGAGATTAGATGACAAGATGGCCGCCGCCGCGATCTGTGGGTACAAAACTAAAGTAACGGTACTAAATACTGGTCGACTGGCTTCTCACCAGGAAGGGAAAAGACTTAGTGTCACATACACATACATGTAGGTAATTATAATAATATTAATAATAATAATAATTTGTCCCGCAAGGGGAAATTACAATTTTCCTGGACTACACACACATGTTCAGTACTCATACATGCATCATGGAAAGGCGCCACGAGCAGTTGGGGGTTCGGGGCCTTGCTCAAGAGCACCTGGGCAGTGCCCAGGAGGTGAATGTAAATGTACTGTATTTATATACTCGGGTTTCAGTGTCTTGCCCAAGGACATGGAGACATGGAGACAGCAGGGCCAGGGATTGAACCACCAACTTCCCAATTAACAGGCAACCACTCTACCACTGAGCCACAGCCCGCCAACATACTTGGGTCCGTATGGGGACTTGAACCAGCGACCCCTCCGGTTCCCAACCCACCTCCCTACCTTCTTCTAGATAATATATTCTTTATTGCCCTGTCGTTACTAGAGCTGCAGAGATTAATCAATTAGTTAACAACTAGTCAATTAATCCCCAATTGATTCATTGATTTGGGTTGATAAAGTCTCTGATGTCAGCTTGTAAAATGTGAATATTCTCCTGAATATCTTTGAGTTGTGGACAGAACGAGACATTTGAGGACGTCATCTTGGACTTTTTGGGATCCACGTGTTTTTTCTGACATTTTAGAGAAAACTAATGACTTCACGCAGAAAATAATGGTCAGATTAATCGACTATGAAGATAATAGTTAGTTGCAGCCCAAAGCTCTCGCTCTTTCCATTCAGGCTGCCAGGAGCAACATTTTAAGCGGTGTACGTCTCCATGGTAACAGCAACATCTCCAAACCGGGTGTAGGACTGAGGCGAGGAAGGTGAAGAGGAAGATGAAGATGTTTTCATCCCGCCTACGGACGTGATTCTGAGATCTGGGAGAGTTAAAATAGTCAAATCTTTCTGTGAGTGATGATTAATAAAGATGGTTAATAGAGAGACAGACAGGCAGGCAGACAGGCAGACAGACAGGCAGACAGGTAGACAGGCAGGCAGACAGGCAGGTAGACAGGTAGACAGGCAGGCAGACAGGCAGGCAGACAGGTAGACAGGCAGGGAGACAGGTAGACAGGCAGGCAGACAGGCAGGCAGACAGGCAGACAGACAGGTAGACAGGCAGGCAGACAGGTAGACAGGCAGGTAGACAGGCAGGCAGACAGGTAGACAGGCAGGTAGACAGGCAGGTAGACAGGTAGACAGGCAGGCAGACAGACATACAGAAAGACAGGCAGGTAGACAGGTAGACAGGCAGGTAGACAGGTAGACAGGCAGACAGACAGACATACAGAAAGACAGGCAGGTAGACAGGCAGACAGGTAGACAGGTAGGCAGGCAGGCTGACTGCAAACAGACAGACAGGCAGGCACACACACTGACAGACAGACCGGCAGACAGGCAGGCAGACAGGCAGGTTGGCAGGAAGGCAGACTGACAGACAGACAGACGGGCAGGCAGGCAGGCAGGCAGACAGACAGACAGACGGGCAGACGGGCAGGCAGGCAGGCAGGCAGGCAGACAGACAGACAGACGGGCAGCTAGACACACAGAGAGACAGTCAGGCATCGATACAGATATACAGACAGACAGACAGACAGAAAGACAGGCAGGTAGACAGAGAAGCAGGCAGGCAGGAAGGTAGACAGACAGACAAACAGACACACAGACTTGCATACAAACAGACATACAGACAATCAGACATGCATTAATACAGACATACAAGCAGGCAGACAGACAAAAAGACGGACATGGATACATACAGACATACAGACACACATACAGACAGGCAGACAGACAGACAGACAGACAGACAGGCAGACAGACAGACACACAGACAGGCAGACAGACAGACAGGCAGACAGACAGACACACAGACAGGCAGACAGACAGGCAGACAGACAGGCAGCAGCTGGAGGAAGCAGGAGATTTTCAAAAGTAGGTGGACGAGCTGATGAGTCATTCTGCCGAGCTGTGAAGTTTGACTCACACCAGGGAGTCGATGTCTCACCCCCCCCGTCCTACAACAGCTCTCACCCTCCCCCGTCCTACAACAGCTCTCACCCTCCCCCGTCCTACAACAGCTCTCACCCTCCCCCGTCCTACAACAGCTCTCACCCTCATTCACCCATCCACTGGCACATGGAGGCTTTAAAGAGCTGCTGCATGTGTCAATAAGAGGCTGTTTTTTCCCCGCGAGTGTACACGAATCAGGGGCCAGTCATCTGCCATGGTTACCAATGGCAACCCTGCGTTCAGTTCCCATCATCATCGGGGGAGGAAGACGATGACAGCAGCGTGTCGAAGGCTTCAGACAGAAATATTGCTATTCATGAGTTGGAAATCAAACAGAAGCTGCAGCAGACTCAGATATCTGGGTCAGTATCGCACGGCTGAGCACTGCGGGAACTTTCAACCAAGTGTTATGTAACTACTATATATCCATCCGTCCATCTTCATCCGCTTATCCGGTCTCGGGTCTCGGGGGCAGCAGCTCCAGCAGGGGACCCCAAACTTCACTTTCCCTTTTCCGACTGGGGGGTCCCGAAAGGCGTTCCCAGGCCAGGTTGGAGATATAATCTCTCCACCTAGTCCTGGGTCTTCCCCGAGGCCTCCTCCCAGCCGGACATCCCTCCACCTAGTCCTGGTTCTTCCCCGAGGTATCCTCCCAGTTGGACGTCCCTCCACCTAGTCCTGGTTCTTCCCCGAGGCCTCCTCCCAGCTGGACGTCCCGCCACCTAGTCCTGGGTCTTCCCCGAGGCCTTCTCCCAGCTGGACGTCCCTTCACCTAGTCCTGGTTCTTCCCCGAGGCCGCCTCCCAGCTGGAAGTCCCTCCACCTAGTCCTGGGTCTTCCCCGACGCCTCCTCCTAGCTGGATGTCCCTCCACCTAGTCCTGGGTCTTCCCCAAAGCCTCCTCCCAGCTGGACATCCCTCCACCTAGTCCCGGGTCTTCCCCTGAGGCCTCCTCCCAGCCGGACGTGCCTCCACCTAGTCCTGGTTCTTCCCCGAGGCCTCCTCCCAGCTGGACGTCCCGCCACCTAGTCCTGGGTCTTCCCCGAGGCCTTCTCCCAGCTGGACGTCCCTCCACCTAGTCCTGGTTCTTCCCCGAGGCCTCCTCCCAGCTGGAAGTCCCTCCACCTAGTCCTGGGTCTTCCCCGACGCCTCCTCCTAGCTGGATGTCCCTCCACCTAGTCCTGGGTCTTCCCCGAGGCCTCCTCCCAGCTGGACGTCCCTCCACCTAGTCCCGGGTCTTCCCCTGTGGCCTCCTCCCAGCCGGACGTGCCTCCACCTAGTCCTGGGTCTTCCCCCAGGCCTCCTCCCAGTTGGACGTGCCTGGACCACCTCCCTAGGGACCCCCCCAGGAGGCATCCTTACCAGATGCCTGAACCACCTCAACTGGCTCCTTTCGACGTGAAGAAGCAGCAGCTCAACTCCGAGCTCCTCTCGGAGGACTGAGCTTCTCACCCGGTCTATAAGGGTGACCCCCCCCCCCCCCTCCCTCTAGCCACTACTATATATGTTACCATCAAACTAGAGCCTGAGAACACCAACCAATGAATGGACTTACATCACTGATGAGCAGGCTGCACCTCCTGTTGAATGCTGGGTCTGGAAGTGGAGGCTTTGCATCAGAGGACGCCTGAAAACACAAAAGCACACATGAGACTTCTTAGGGCCAATAACTACACTTAAAATACCAATTTCACAATCAGAATACTTCAAGTCTAAAAACGGAAAATTACAGTGCTCATACCCGCTGTAATACCCATAAAAACTAGACCATAAATCCAATACAAGAAATACACTTTGTAGTACACTACTATACGTAAAAACTTATAAAAATGTCAGTTTAAAGTGCTTGTTGTGCTGTCTGATAGTCTGAGGTACAGTATAAAAGAGAGAGCATACCACAGGAGGTCTTAGTCTACCACTACGCTCCATAACCCCCCTACCAGTCAGACTACCACAGGAGGTCTTAGACTACCACTACGCTCCATAACCCCACCAGTCAGACTACCACAGGAGGTCTTAGACTACCACTACGCTCCATAACCCCCCTACCAGTCAGACTACCACAGGAGGTCTTAGTCTACCACTACGCTCCATAACCCCCCTACCAGTCAGACTACCACAGGAGGTCTTAGTCTACCACTACGCTCCATAACCCTACCAGTCAGACTACCACAGGAGGTCTTAGTCTACCACTACGCTCCATAACCCCCCTACCAGTCAGACTACCACAGGAGGTCTTAGACTACCACTACGCTCCATAACCCTACCGGTCAGACTACCACAGGAGGTCTTAGACTACCACTACGCTCCATAACCCTACCAGTCAGACTACCACAGGAGGTCTTAGACTACCACTACGCTCCATAACCCCCCTACCAGTCAGACTACCACAGGAGGTCTTAGTCTACCACTACGCTCCATAACCCCCTACCAGTCAGACTACCACAGGAGGTCTTAGTCTACCACTACGCTCCATAACCCCCCTACCAGTCAGACTACCACAGGAGGTCTTAGACTACCACTACGCTCCATAACCCTACCAGTCAGACTACCACAGGAGGTCTTAGACTACCACTACGCTCCATAACCCTACCAGTCAGACTACCACAGGAGGTCTTAGTCTACCACTACGCTCCATAACCCTACCAGTCAGACTACCACAGGAGGTCTTAGTCTACCACTACGCTCCATAACCCTACCAGTCAGACTACCACAGGAGGTCTTAGACTACCACTACGCTCCATAACCCTACCAGTCAGACTACCACAGGAGGTCTTAGTCTACCACTACGCTCCATAACCCTACCATTTAGACTACCACAGGAGGTCTTAGACTACCACTACGCTCCATTACCCCCCTACCAGTCAGACTACCACAGGAGGTCTTAGACTACCACTACGCTCCATAACCCTACCGGTCAGACTACCACAGGAGGTCTTAGACTACCACTACGCTCCATAACCCTACCAGTCAGACTACCACAGGAGGTCTTAGACTACCACTACGCTCCATAACCCCCCTACCAGTCAGACTACCACAGGAGGTCTTAGTCTACCACTACGCTCCATAACCCCCCTACCAGTCAGACTACCACAGGAGGTCTTAGTCTACCACTACGCTCCATAACCCCCCTACCAGTCAGACTACCACAGGAGGTCTTAGTCTACCACTACGCTCCATAACCCCCTACCAGTCAGACTACACAGGAGGTCTTAGACTACCACTACGCTCCATAACCCCCTACCAGTCAGACTACCACAGGAGGTCTTAGTCTACCACTACGCTCCATAACCCCCCTACCAGTCAGACTACCACAGGAGGTCTTAGTCTACACTACGCTCCATAACCCTACCAGTCAGACTACCACAGGAGGTCTTAGTCTACCACTACGCTCCATAACCCTACCAGTCAGACTACCACAGGAGGTCTTAGTCTACCACTACGCTCCATAACCCCCCTACCAGTCAGACTACCACAGGAGGTCTTAGTCTACCACTACGCTCCATAACCCCACCAGTCAGACTACCACAGGAGGTCTTAGTCTACCACTACGCTCCATAACCCTACCAGTCAGACTACCACAGGAGGTCTTAGTCTACCACTACGCTCCATAACCCTACCATTTAGACTACCACAGGAGGTCTTAGACTACCACTACGCTCCATTACCCCCCTACCAGTCAGACTACCACAGGAGGTCTTAGACTACCACTACGCTCCATAACCCTACAGTCAGACTACCACAGGAGGTCTTAGACTACCACTACGCTCCATAACCCTACCAGTCAGACTACCACAGGAGGTCTTAGACTACCACTACGCTCCATAACCCCCCTACAGTCAGACTACCACAGGAGGTCTTAGTCTACCACTACGCTCCATAACCCCCCTACCAGTCAGACTACCACAGGAGGTCTTAGTCTACCACTACGCTCCATAACCCCCCTACCAGTCAGACTACCACAGGAGGTCTTAGTCTACCACTACGCTCCATAACCCCCCTACCAGTCAGACTACCACAGGAGGTCTTAGTCTACCACTACGCTCCATAACCCCCCTACCAGTCAGACTACCACAGGAGGTCTTAGTCTACCACTACGCTCCATAACCCTACCAGTCAGACTACCACAGGAGGTCTTAGTCTACCACTACGCTCCATAACCCTACCAGTCAGACTACCACAGGAGGTCTTAGTCTACCACTACGCTCCATAACCCCCCTACCAGTCAGACTACCACAGGAGGTCTTAGTCTACCACTACGCTCCATAACCCTCCAGTCAGACTACCACAGGAGGTCTTAGTCTACCACTACGCTCCATAACCCTACCAGTCAGACTACCACAGGAGGTCTTAGTCTACCACTACGCTCCATAACCCCCCTACCAGTGAGACTACCACAGGAGGTCTAGTCTACCACTACGCTCCATAAACCCCCCTACCAGTCAGACTACCACAGGAGGTCTTAGTCTACCACTACGCTCCATAACCCCCTACCAGTCAGACTACCACAGGAGGTCTTAGTCTACCACTACGCTCCATAACCCCCCTACCAGTCAGACTACCACAGGAGGTCTTAGTCTACCACTACGCTCCATAACCCCCCTACCAGTGAGACTACCACAGGAGGTCTTAGTCTACCACTACGCTCCATAACCCTACTTACATCGGATGAAAAATAGCCTCCAGGCTGATTTTGGCAGATTTTTACTTTTATGTATTATTAGTGTGCGTTGTCCCTGACAAATAAATCTGAAATAAATACAGAAAATAAATGAAATATCGACTCTGGTTTAAGATGTTATTCTCTCTGCACGATCTGAAGCGTTTGCTCAGTTTGCTGATTTGACATTACTCGACCCCCCCCCACTGTGAGTCTACCAGAGGTAACTTTTCTAATTGACGCATCGTTAATCCCTCGGCCCTGTCTGACAGGCCCAGATTCAATCCTAAAATCCCACTATCAAAGGCTAATAATGGCTAGTGATCCTCTCTGAGGGCCAATATAAACCTGCAGTGCCAAACAGGGTCAATACGAAGACTCACAGACAGGGGGGGGGGGGGGGGGAGAATAGAAGGAATTACCCAATGGTATGGACTCAGATTGATGCTGCTCTGACTTGTAATCGGCAACATATTGATATTAGATTGATATTGTGATATGAGACTAGATTTCGTCTTAGATTTTGGACATCGTGATATGAGACTAGATTTCGTCAAATTTTTCTGTTTTTTATTTGTTAAAAAAAGTTTGTAATATCCAATAAATTTCGTTCCACTTCATGATTGTGTCCCACTTGTTGTTGGTTCTTCACAAAACATTACAGTTTTATATCTTTATGTTTGAAGCCTAAAATGTGGCAAAAGGTCAAAATTCAAGCACCAAAACAATTCATCCAACACATCATAAATTAAGGTTAGTTTCCAAAAAAACCAACATCAATGTTTCAGTTTCAAATGATCTCTTTACACATTCGTCACTATACGTGAAGCTGAGTTTGTTATGAACATCTTGGTGTAAAACACACATGCAAATACCCTGAAAAGATCAATTTAACTCTTGTGCTGTCTTCCCTTTTTTCCCCTTATCTCCATGATTTTGTTGCTTTTTACATAGTTTTTTTATTAAGTTTGTTGGATTTTTGATTTTTTTTTTTTCATCGATTTTGCTGCTTTCTCCAACATTTTCCCCCCGTATTTCGACTTCCTTTATTCCTAAATTTGACCCAAAGACAACACGAGGGTTGAGAAGAAGTGTGAGAATATCCTGGGCTGGATGTTTTTGGGGTTATATGTTGCAGGAAGTTCTCACCTCAAAGGGTCTCAACAACTTCTTAGCTTGACTCTCCTCTTCCTTTCCATTCTCTTCCTCTCCATCCTCTTCCTCTCCATCCTCTTCTTCTCCATTCTCTTCCTTTTCCTTCTCTTCTTCTCCATTCTCTTCCTTTTCCTCCTCTTCCTCTCCATTCTCCTCCTCTTTCTCTTCCTTTTCCTCCTCTTCCTCTGTTAGTTTGTCAGTCCCGACCTCCACCTTCTCCTCTACCTCCGTCCTAGCAGTCGCGTTGACGACAACGGTGGTCGGCATCGTCTCCTGGAAGGAGTCTCCTCCCTGTCCCATCACCGTGGTAACTTCCCTCCTTTCTTCATCTAACCCCGGAGCCGCTGGAGCCTCCTCTTCCTCCATCAGTCCGTCACCTCTGGGGAGAAAGCACAGGAAAGGTTAGGCCTCAGTTTACCCATAATGCTTATTATTATTTATGTAATGCTTAACCCTCATGTCAGGGCTGTGGTCAAGACCACCTTAGTCGAGTCCAAGACAAGTCCAAGACCAGGACTAGTCGAGTCCAAGTCAAGACAGAGTCCAAAGAGGTTTGAGTCCGAGTCAAGACCGAGTCCAGGGCTTTAAAAAGGTCTTATACATGACAGTATCAAGACAATCATTTTGGGTTTCCCTTTCCCTCCAATATTATTATCAACATAATAAAGACACCTGGACTCGGTCCAGACCAGAAGCCATATTGGGCAAGACCAGCGGTCGAGACCGAGACAAGTCCAAGTCCAAATACTAGCGAGTCCGAGACAAGTCCGAGACCATAGAAAAACAGTCTTGAGTACAATACCGGACTCGAGTACTACAGCCCTGTCTCATATTGTCTTCATGTTGTCCCCATGTTGTCCTCATGTTGTGCCCATGTTGTCCTCATGTTGTCTTCATGTTGTCCCCATGTTGTCCCCATGTTGTCCTCATGTTGTCCTCATGTTGTCCTATATCAATGTTCTTTTTAATTCCCCAAAATAACATGATTGATTCCAACGCTCTTTGCCAAGTACAAATCTCTACTTTCATTAATTTTGGATCTTATTATATTTTATAGCATTGTAAAACAAAGTGAAGTGTTGTTGAAATAGTGTTGAGTAAAAGTTGACATATTCCAGTCTGTGATTATCATCAACATCCATTCCTTTAATTTTAGTCTCAATAATTCCTAATTTCTGCTTTTCTAACTCAAACATTAGGTATAATTTCCTATAAATGAGGTTTATTGACCATAAATTCCAAAATTAACTGTAAAACTACAGTTAATAAGTTAGTGTTGTCAATGTCAAATATATAAATAACACGTGTAAAAGTAACGTTGTTTTAGGCTGAATCAAGCTGTCAGCTAGCGGTTAGCCTGAATTAGCTGTTAGCTAAACTAGCGTGGTTAGCTTCCCGGTGGAGGCTAACAGCAGGCCGCTACTGTGGAACAGATGGTAAATCCTCGTACATCATGATATCATCTGCACATGTGCAGGACGGATCGTGCAGGCGGTGACGCATCGTGTAGCGACAGTCACCATGCAACGCTCGACATGTCAAGGTCATCCTCCCGGTGTCTCGACCTTGCTTTCCCGTTCTGTAAGGTCACGCTATCGGTAATCGCCTACGGATGCCGGAGCGTCTTCACACTTTCCAGCTTTTACCGACCCCCCCGGACACCCTTATCTTCCTGTTCTCACGATCAAACTCAACGTTGAACTCACCTTGTGCAATGTATAGTCTCTTAACTAATCCTCCTTTTAGCCTTTTCCAAATTCTGAAAATCTCCTAACTTCCTCAGTATGTTCCTGTGCTCTCTCTTCAGGTTCTTCCTAAAACATGGCGGTCCCTCTTTCTTCTCCTGGATCTCTCGGACACTCTGTCACCCTCTCCCTCCAGACTCCTCCGTCTGCCTTTTAGCTTCTCTTATTGTTATTTGTTGTAGCGGACAGCCGCGTCCGGTCCTGCCTGTCCCCTGTAATGGCCGCCTGTCCTCTGGGTGTCGGTCGTTAGGGTCTGGTGGTCTTGTGGTCTTGTGGTCTTCTTATCACTTTTAACGTCCACATTTAGCCCTCTACTCAACTCCTTATCACCACCCGGCCCTTCATCACGACCACAGCGCCAGTGCTGGGTACTGGGTGTGTGTGTGTGTGTGTGTCTCTGTGTGAGTCTGTGTGTGTGTGTCCTCTCTCTGTGTGTGTGTGTGTGTGTGTGTGAGTCTGTGTGTGTGTGTGTCTGTGTGTGTGTGTGTGTCTGTCTGTCTGTCTGTGTGTGTGTGTGTCTCTGTGTGAGTCTGTGTGTGTGTGTTTCTCTCTATGTGTGTGTGTGTGTGTGTGTGTGTGTGTGTGTGTGTGAGTCTGTGTGTGTGTGTGTCTCTCTCTCTCTCTCCTGCATGTGGTGGTGTGTGTGTCTCTCTCTCTCTCTCTCTGTGTGTGTGTCTCTCTGTGTGTGTGTGTGTGTATGTGTGTGTGTTGTGTCTGTCTGTCTGTGTGTGGTGTGTGTCTCTGTGTGAGTCTGTGTGTGTGTGTGTGTGTGTGAGTCTGTGTGTGTGTGTGTGTGTGTGCGCGCGCGTGTGTGTGTGAGTCTGTGTGTGTCTCTATGTGTGTGTGTGTGTGTGAGTGTGTGTGTGTGTGTGTGGTGTGTGTGGTGTGAGAGTCTGTGTGTGTCTCTATGTGTGTGTGTGAGTCTGTGTGTGTGTGTGTGTGTGTGTGTGTGTGTGTGTAAGTTGAGGGGTTGAAGGTGAGTTCAGAACTATCGTAAGCAGGAAGGAATGCTCTTGTATAGTTTCTATTTTTACTTGTATTCTTATTCTAGTTGTATCTTCCTCTCAGGTTCATTTGTTTCTGGGGTTGCAAATAAAATTATTTTCATTTCCTTTGATTAATCTGTCGATTATTGTCTTGGTTAAGCGTTAAGTTGTTAGGTCCTCCTCGTCTTAACCCTGGTGTTGTCTTCCCGTTGAAAATCAACCCTTTTTTGAAGCTTTTAATCAAAGTTTCTCACTTCTTCTTACGTTTTTGTCCCTTTTTCTAACAATTTTGATGCTTTTTTCCACTTTTTGACGTTACTACGTTACACTAACTTATTAACTTTAGTTTTACAGTTATTTTGGGAATTTATGCTCATTAAACCTCCAATTACACCTAATTTTTGAGTTAGAAAAGAAGTAATTAGGAATTACTGAGACTAAAATTAAAGGAATGGATGTTGATGATAATCACAGACTGGAATATGTCAACTTTTACTCAATACTATTTCAACAACACTTCACTTTGTTTTACAATGCTATAAAATAGAATAAGCCCCAATTAATGAAAGTAGAGATTTGTACTTGGCAAAGAGCGTTGGAATCAATCATGTTATTTTGGGGAATTAAAAAGAACATTGATATAGGACAGCATGGGGACAACATGAGGACAACATGAGGACAACATGAAGACAACATGAGGGCAACATGAGGACAACATGAGGACAACATGAAGACAACATGGGACAACATGAGGACAACATGAGGACAACATGGAGACAACATGAGGACAACATGAGGACAACATGGGGACAACATGAGGACAACATGAGGACAACATGAGGACAACATGGGGACAACATGAGGACAACATGAGGACAACATGGGACAACATGAGGACAACATGAGGGCAACATGAGGACAACATGAGGACACCATGGGGACAACATGAGGACAACATGAAGACAACATGAAGACACCATGGGGACAACATGAGGATAACATGAAGACAACATGAAGACACCATGAAGACAAAATGGGGACAACATGAGGACAACATGGGGACAACATGAGGACAACATGAGGACAACATGGGGGTTAAAACACAATTTTTGGCGTATGATCTAGTTTAGGGACATATGTATAGAAATGTGTTGTTTGTATGATGTTCATTGTGTCTACATTTTTATTGTCTTCTTTTGTTTTTATAACATAATATAACTTTGTGCAGCCCAGGTGGTTCTCTCCAGAAGACTAAACGTACTGTTCGTGTGAACTACGTTACCTCGGCAGTCTCAAATACTACTGGAGGATTAAAAACGAGTATTTATAACAGTTTATGAAAATGTGCGATTGACCGCGAGTTAACTGGACACTCTTGCAAATAATTGCAATTAAATATTATTATTATTATTATTATTTATTAGGATGGTATGTTATGAGTGATGGTGTTGCATAGTCTGTCCACCAGAGGACGCTCTACAACGTCCCCGTTAGTGATGGCGTTGCATAGTCTGTCCACCAGAGGACGCTCTACAACGTCCCTGTTAGTGTTGGTGTTGCATAGTCTGTCCACCAGAGGACGCTCTACAACGTCCCTGTTAGTGATGGTGTTGCATAGTCTGTCCACCAGAGGACGCTCTACAACGTCCCCGTTAGTGATGGCGTTGCATAGTCTGTCCACCAGAGGACGCTCTACAACGTCCCCGTTAGTGATGGCGTTGCATAGTCTGTCCACCAGAGGACGCTCTACAACGTCCCCGTTAGTGATGGCGTTGCATAGTCTGTCCACCAGAGGACGCTCTACAACGTCCCTGTTAGTGATGGTGTTGCATAGTCTGTCCACCAGAGGACGCTCTACAACGTCCCTGTTAGTGATGGTGTTGCATAGTCTGTCCACCAGAGGACGCTCTACAACGTCCCTGTTAGTGATGGTGTTGCATAGTCTGTCCACCAGAGGACGCTCTACAACGTCCCTGTTAGTGATGTGTTGCATAGTCTGTCCCCCAGAGGACGCTCTACAACGTCCTTGTTGGTAACACTGATTATTTTTTGTTATTGTCTTTTTGTTTAAGTTTCATATCTTAAGTTTGTATTTTTCTACATTTTATTTTTCAGAACTTTAATATATTTTGATGTTCTGTTGTGACAATAAAACAAATTACTATCATATTATTTAATTGAGAACTCAGAAAAATACTGTATATATATTGGCCGATACATCAGCATATCGGATTTTTAAATAACCAAATATGCGTATCGGTCGGGCTCTGGCTGCTTTTAAACATTTGAATCGATTGACAGCCTTACTTTAAAACACAAACAAGGTATACGTGTCGTCTTGTCTGCTGAAAATGTGAGGACAGCGTTTGTCAAAGAAGAGAATGAAAGACAAACTGAAGGTAAAGGGGAAAATTTGAGAACAGAAAAGAATGAAAAAGAATGAAAAAGAATGAAAAAGAAATCCAGTGCGTCTCTATCTTCTCTGTGTGACTGATGGCTTTACCCACTGTGAAGATGAATATTGTACATTTTTAGGATCTGAGCCATGCAGGCAGCAGGTAGTCTGGCATATGATCCCAGCGTCAGATGGCTGCTGAGGTAAACAGAGCTGACCATCTGCTGTTCCACCAATCACAGCTCAACAACAGCAACACTCTTCATCTCCAGCAACGCTGCCTCGTCTGCATACGTAGTTACACGTTTCATTTTTTAGCACATATCAGACTGATGTCATGAAATGGCGTCTCTGTACGACACACCAATTCATAGGCCATTATTGGCGTGTCATCAAATGCATACTCGGTGCTTATCTACGCCGTTTGGCCTCCATTGACTTACATTATCTTGCGATTGTGTGTGAATGTACGCCGGAGCGAGTAGTATGAAAGGGGGGGAAGTTGGTCGGGGGGGTAGATGGGTAAAACAGAGGAGTTTTGCCCAGGAGACCGGGGATCGCGTCACGTTTCCTAAACTCAACGTCGGTTTCTTTTTTTACTAAAGCCTACCCCGTTCTTCTTTTCCTACACTCAACCGCGTGTCAAGTTTCCTAAACTCAACCGCGTGTCAAGTTTCATAAACTCAACCGCGTGTCAAGTTTCCTAAACTCAACCGTGTGTCAAGTTTCCTAAACTCAACCGCGTGTCAAGTTTCCTAAACCCAACCGCGTGACAAGTTTCCTAAACTCAACCGCGTGTCAAGTTTCCTAAACCCAACCGTGTGTCAAGTTGCCTAAACTCAACCGTGTGTCAAGTTTCCTAAACTCAACCGTGTGTCAAGTTTCCTAAACCCAACTGCGTGACAAGTTTCCTAAACTCAACCGCGTGTCAAGTTTCCTAAATCCAACCGTGTGTCAAGTTTCCTAAACTCAACCGCGTGTCAAGTTTCCTAAACTCAACCGCGTGTCAAGTTTTCTAAACTCAACCGCGTGTCAAGTTTTCTAAACCCAACCACGTGTCAAGTTTTCTAAACCCAACCGCGTGTCAAGTTTCCTAACTCAATCGCATGTCAAGTTTCCCGAAAACTCAACCGCGTGTCAAGTTTCCTAAATCCAACCGCGTGTCAAGTTTTCTAAACCCAACCGCATGTCAAGTTTCCTAAACTCAATCGCATGTCAAGTTTCCGAAAACTCAATCGCGTGTCAAGTTTCCTAAACCCAACCGCGTGTCAAGTTTCCTAAACTCAATCGCATGTCAAGTTTCCGAAAAGTCAACCGCGTGTCAAGTTTCCTAAATCCAACCGCGTGTCAAGTTTCCTAAATCCAACCGCGTGTCAAGTTTCCTAAATCCAACCGCGTGTCAAGTTTCCTAAACCCAACCGCGTGTCAAGTTTCCTAAATCCAACCGCGTGTCAAGTTTCCTAAACCCAACCGCGTGTCAAGTTTCCTAAATCCAACCGCGTGTCAAGTTTCCTAAACCCAACCGCGTGTCAAGTTTCCTAAATCCAACCGCGTGTCAAGTTTCCTAAATCCAACCGCGTGTCAAGTTTCCTAAACCCAACCGCGTGTCAAGTTTCCTAAACCCAACCGTGTGTCAAGTTTCCTAAACTCAACCGCGTGTCAAGTTTTCTAAACCCAACCACGTGTCAAGTTTCCTAAACCCAACCGCGTGTCAAGTTTCCTAAATCCAACCGCGTGTCAAGTTTCCTAAATCCAACCGCGTGTCAAGTTTCCTAAATCCAACCGCGTGTCAAGTTTCCTAAATCCAACCGCGTGTCAAGTTTCCTAAACCCAACCGCGTGTCAAGTTTCCTAAATCCAACCGCGTGTCAAGTTTCCTAAATCCAACCGCGTGTCAAGTTTCCTAAATCCAACCGCGTGTCAAGTTTCCTAAACCCAACCGCGTGTCAAGTTTCCTAAACCCAACCGCGTGTCAAGTTTCCTAAATCCAACCACGTGTCAAGTTTCCTAAACCCAACCGCGTGTCAAGTTTCCTAAACCCAACCGCGTGTCAAGTTTCCTAAATCCAACCGCGTGTCAAGTTTCCTAAACCCAACCGCGTGTCAAGTTTCCTAAATCCAACCGCGTGTCAAGTTTCCTAAATCCAACCGCGTGTCAAGTTTCCTAAACCCAACCGCGTGTCAAGTTTCCTAAACCCAACTGTGTGTCAAGTTTCCTAAACTCAACCGCGTGTCAAGTTTCCTAAACCCAACCACGTGTCAAGTTTCCTAAACCCAACCGCGTGTCAAGTTTCCTAAACCCAACTGTGTGTCAAGTTTCCTAAACTCAACCGCGTGTCAAGTTTTCTAAACCCAACCACGTGTCAAGTTTCCTAAACCCAACCGCGTGTCAAGTTTCCTAAACCCAACTGTGTGTCAAGTTTCCTAAACTCAACCGCGTGTCAAGTTTCCTAAACCCAACCGCGTGTCAAGTTTCCTAAATCCAACCGCGTGTCAAGTTTCCTAAATCCAACCGCGTGTCAAGTTTCCTAAACCCAACCGCGTGTCAAGTTTCCTAAACTCAACCGCGACTCAACACTTTTGTTGACCGCGGCACGCAGTATTACGCAATTATTTCTACTCACCAGGTAAGAATTACATCAGGAACTGCAGTGCGAAGTGTATTGTACATATGGAAGAAGAAGAAAAATAAATCATCGCAATATGATCAAGAGCGCGTCACATGTGTGCATCTCTCAGTGTTCACTCCCTCGCGGCAGCTCTCTGGACTGCTTACAGCTGCAATAACGCCATCTGGTAACAACACGCCAAGTGGCAAAAACACGCAGAGTGGTGTGTATGTCTAAACACACGGATAGCTTAAAATGCGTACAGATAACACGCCACTTGGCTTAAGAAAGTCATGAATTTAAGAGAGATAAATACAGGAATAAACGTAATTTATAATGGAATTATTTATTCTAACAATACATTTTTTTGCACACAATGACTTGTGCAGACATGGTAAATACCAACCGGTTCGCATTCCCAACTCTACACGGATAGCTCAAAACACATACAAATAACACGCCAAAGTGGGCGTGTCATGTTGACGTGTGAGAACACTTAACACATGCACTGACCGGCCCAGGACACTGTGACTGAGCCCTTTATTAAAGAAGTCGTCGCTTCAAATCCCGCTACGTTGCCATTAATTGTCTCTATTTTTTCCAAAGATACCTTCAAGTGCGGTCCGAAATGTTGGCTTCCACCCGCCGCTGCAACTGAAGCTTTCTTAAAATGGTATTCAGTATAACCATTGTGTAGAAAGTATTCTGTGGTATTTAGATGATGATTTGATTGCAAACATCTGCATAGAAATGCCGCCACTAGATCACAAACAGAGGGACCAATCCTGAGTTGCATACAGGGCCCATAAAGATGCTAGAATGAATAGCTGTGGATGCGGGGAGGGGCCCATGGAAAAGGCCTTTCTACAGGGCCCAGGATGTTGTCCTACGCGCCTGCTTGTATGGATAGAAACTAGTTAATAAAGTCTTTAAACCCGGAATAACAGCTGAGTCCTGCAGTCGTCTCCGTCTCACCCAGAATCACAGCCAACAAGCCTCTCTGGGGACTAGATCTGTCTCTTCTGAAAGCTAAAATGGGCGACAGTTTTCATAGGTGGTAAAAAAAAAAAAAAACAGGAGCTCTCTTTCTCTCTCCCTCAGATCTTGTTAATGGATTCGGAAAACATACAAAGCTCTTCCTGGGAGAAATCCCTTTAATTATGTCCTGATGTGAACCAAGTTCACTTCTCTTTTTCTTTCACTTTCACATCACTACAGATTAATCTGAATTAAAAAAAAAACGTGCTTGTCTAAATGAGAGATCAGAAACAATGCTACTGATTTCCTTTTCATTACTCCTGTAGATAAAGAGACGGCTTTGTGTTAAATTCAGCTTCAAACAAACATGAATCATGCTCTCTGTTCGCTATTCTTCTTCCTCACACCTCCCCCTCCTCCCCCTCCCCCCCCTCCTCTTCTCTCAGCACCAGGTCGGCCTTCAGAAGAGCTGAGTAATAACATAAAATAAAAATGTGTAGGCTGTTGAATTCCACACCATTTGCGAGAGAGAGAGTGGTGATGTGTGTGCGTGTTTGTGTGTGTGTGTGCGTGTGCGTGTGTGTGTGTGTGTGTGTATTAAACACACATGTCTTCATTAATCAATGAAGAGCACATGAAGAGAGAGAGAGAGACTGTGGTGTATTAACAAGGCGGAATAATACGATCACTCGGTCAGGTAAACAGAGGGATGGGAGGGGAGGGGAGGGGAGGAGGGGAGAGAGAGGAGAGGAGGAGGGGAGGAGAGAGAGAGGAGAGAGAGAGGAGGAGGGGAGGGGAGGGTGGAATGACACAAAGCAGCAGAATGAGAGGAGCTGATGAGCGGTGTTTGACATGGTTTTTTAAGACTTTGTTGTATAAAGAATAGATGAAAGAAACACTCATGGATCCCCAGAGGGGAGTTTACGTGTCGCATCAGAGCAAAGAGGAACATCAGCAGGGAGAAATACACAGAAATTAAGTGTATGAAATGAGACTAAGAACAGAAATGTGATGCGATGCCTTAAAATAAAAAACCAAAACCGCGTTCATTTCGTTGTTTTGTTTTTTAGAGAAAGAGAGCGATGGAGATAAAAATGACAGAAAGAAGGATAATAGAGAAAGATATACACACACACACTACCTTGGCGTCATCTGCTGAGAGTCACTGGGGCATCGGGACCGTGGGGAACAGCATCTGCACACACACACACACACACACACACACACACACACACACACACACACCACACACACACACACACACACACACACACACACACTATTCTCTCAGGACAGCTACTGTAGCACTGGTACTCAAAATGTGGAGAAGTCGTAATGCCTCTAGTTGCGGGATTAGCTTCAGACGTGCTCAGGTTGTCAGGTTGTCTTTTAGCTTTAAACATCGTCTTTCTTTTGTTGTTGAAGCCTTTGTAATAAAAATAAAACTGACAGCTCGACTTGAAATATATAAATAATAATAAAATGATGCTCACTTACACTTACGGGCTCCAGGAGAAGCTCCTCTTCACACAGTTGATGTCGTTGACGCTGGGGGGCCTGATGAGGTTTGTGTGTGTGTGTGTGTGTGTGTGTGTGTGTGTGTGTGTGTGTGTGTGTCAATTGTGCAACCCGTTCTCATTCACAACTCAAACTCGAAGAACGTAGAGAGACAACAGTAGTATGACACTAAAAGGGACTTTTAGCGTTGAGAGAATGTGTTTGATTGTGCTCACCGACCAAAGTGCATCCATCAATCACACATTTCACATTACAGACACACACACACACACACACACACGCACACACACACAATGACAGACATTGACATACGATACTAATCTGCTCCTGAGTCCTTCTGAGTCTTTGCATCTCCGGCGTGTCGGACACGATGCTGAACCCTCGGCCTTTGCTCTCTTCGAAGTCCTTCTTATACTTCACCTGCAGGGACGAGAGAGGGGACGACACAAATATGAATTAATTAATTAATATATTAAAGGAATATCATTTTAAGTTAACCCTCATGTTGTCCTCGGGTCAAATTGACCCGTTTTTCAATACCTTTTATTTATTTTTGTCAAAAACAATGAGCCTTCGAAATAAGCGCTGAAAATGTCAACATTAAAAATGTCAAAAAACTTTGTAAAAAATAGCAAAAACATAAAAAAAGCACCCACAACAATGAAAAAGTGACAAAAATATCGGGAAAATACGTTTTTTTTTTCATGGTTGACGGGAAGACAACACGAGGGTTTAAACATATACATCCACAGGAGGAGAAAAGAGAGAAAGCTTTGCAGCTCCGACACAAAAAATCTGATTAGAGGCTGCAATCGTGACCCGGTCCATGAACTAACCACCTCAATGACTCGCACATGATCCCTGAAGGCAACACAACCTATAATTCCCATCCCAGTGGGGCTAGAGAGGACGATCTGAAGGTGGATTTTACCTCTGAAATAATTACACCACTCAGCAGAAATAATTACACCACTCAGCATTCACAAAGTGTAAAAAGAAACTCTAAATGTTCTACATACGCTGCACACACACGTCGACCGGTGATATGCAGGAGATGAAAAGGAATGAGGGTTTAATTTCTGAGCGTAGAACATGATTTTGGTGCATTTATGGCCGGTGATCCGGTTTAATCAAAGCCCCAGGAGCATGAATAGTAGACGTGTAAATAGCTTCGCCAAGGAGGTCAGGTTTTGTTGGTTTGTCGGTTTGTTTTTCAACAGGATTACGGAAAAACTGCTGGCCGCATTTTCAATTAACTGTTCATGTTGTTTTTAGCGCCCACGGTGTTTAAATACCAAATGCACCTGTCTTTGCAGAGAGGTGTGTTCAGGTGCATTCTGGGCGTGCTGGTCTTACAGGGAGGTGTGTTCAGGTGCATTCTGGGGGAGCTGGTCTTACAGGGAGGTGTGTTCAGGTGCATTCTGGGCGTGCTGGTCTTACAGGGAGGTTGTTTCAGGTGCATTCTGGCGTGCTGGTCTTACAGGGAGGTGTGTTCAGGTGCATACTGGGTGTGCTGGTCTTACAGGGAGGTGTGTTCAGGTGCATTCTGGGCGTGCTGGTCTTACAGGGAGGTGTGTTCAGGTGCATACTGGGTGTGCTGGTCTTACAGGGAGGTGTGTTCAGGTGCATTCTGGGCGTGCTGGTCTTACAGGGAGGTGTGTTCAGTGCATCTGGGGGAGCTGGTCTTACAGGGAGGTGTGTTCAGGTGCATTCTGGGCGTGCTGGTCTTACAGGGAGGTGTGTTCAGGTGCATTCTGGCGTGCTGGTCTTACAGGGAGGTGTTTTCAGGTGCATACTGGGTGTGCTGGTCTTACAGGGAGGTGTGTTCAGGTGCATTCTGGGCGTGCTGGTCTTACAGGGAGGTGTGTTCAGGTGCATACTGGGTGTGCTGGTCTTACAGGGAGGTGTGTTTCAGGTGCATTCTGGGCGTGCTGGTCTTACAGGGAGGTGTGTTCAGGTGCATTCTGGGCGTGCTGGTCTTACAGGGAGGTGTGTTCAGGTGCATTCTGGGCGTGCTGGTCTTACAGGGAGGTGTGTTCAGGTGCATTCTGGTCTTACAGGAGGTGTGTTTCAGGTGCATTCTGGGCGTGCTGGTCTTACAAGGAGTGTGTGCAGGTGCATTCTGGGCGTGCTGGTCTTACAGGGAGGTGTGTTCAGGTGCATTCTGGGCGTGCTGGTCTTACAGGGAGGTGTGTTCAAGTGTATTCTGGGCGTGCTGGTCTTACAGGGAGGTGTGTTCAGGTGCATTCTGGGCGTGCTGGTCTTACAGGGAGGTGTGTTCAGTGCATTCTGGCGTGCTGGTCTTACAGGGAGGTGTGTTCAGGTGCATTCTGGGCGTGCTGGTCTTACAGGGAGGTGTGTTCAGGTGCATTCTGGGCGTGCTGGTCTTACAGGAGGTGTGTTCAGGCATACTGGTCTTACAGGGAGGTGTGTTCAGGTGCATTCTGGGCGTGCTGGTCTTACTGGGAGGTGTGTTCAGTGCATTCTGGGCGTGCTGGTCTTACAGGGAGGTGTGTTCAGGTGCATACTGGGTGTGCTGGTCTTACAGGGAGGTGTGTTCAGGTGCATTCTGGCATTCTGGTCTTACAGGGAGGTGTGTTCAGGGGCATTCTGGGCGTGCTGGTCTTACAGGGAGGTGTGTTTCAGGTGCATTCTGGACATGCTGGTCTTACAGGGAGGTGTGTTCAGGTGCATTGTGGGCGTGCTGGTCTACAGGGAGGTGTGTTTCAGGTGCATTCTGGGCGTGCTGGTCTTACAGGGGAGGTGTGTTTCAGGTGCATTCTGGGCATTCTGGTCTTACAGGGAGGTGTGTTCAGGTGCATTCTGGGCATTCTGGTCTTACAGGGAGGTGTGTTCTGTGATTTTTTCTTCCTCTTTTTAATCAACTTTAGCATTTTCTGCATCCTGTAAAATCTAAAGTCTAAATCTAGAATGAACCATCATCAATATCATGATTTGGACTCCCTCTTGAGTTTTGAATCCATGTCAGCAGCTGACAGCACCCGGGGTCACATCCCACTCCCCTGCACCCGAACACAACTAGGTCACCCCCCCCCCCCCCCCCCACCCGCCCCCCCACTCCCACTGCACAGTGTCTTTGTCTCTTATAATAAGCTTCCTGGCGCACGACTTTAAAGCCACAGCTCTCAGATGAAGTGATTACAACGTCACCTCCGGGGGACAGCAGACTCACGGATCAGAAGAGTTCAGGATGAAAAGGAGGAGGCAAGAAACTTGAAATAAGAATCACACCCAGAGAGGTAAGAGAGGGGGGGGGGGGGGAGTTAGGAGAAATGCTGCAAACTGCACAGTATTTGCAGGTGAAAATGACACCAAAAGTACCTAAGACAGCGTCCTCTGTCCTTATTTCTATCACGTTTGACACCACTAAACGAGATCAAAGTCTGCCGAATGGAGAATTTTTGCCAACGTGACATTTGAGAGTAGCCAGAAAAAGAGGAGAGGAGTTTGAGAAAGCATAGAAAGAAAAACAGAAATAAAGACAAAACAAGAGAAAGACTTGAGGAACTTGAGGGAGGACAAGAGGCAGAGAGGAGCAGGGGCATAATAATGAAGGAATAAATCTGATCTGTAAATGACAAGCTGGTAATAAAAAGGATTTTTATGGGGCCAGAGCAGGACACACACACACACACACACACACACACACACCACACACACACACACACACACACACACACACACACCCTTCTGTTGACTGCTGAGTGGACATCTGTCCTTTTGTGCTGGGCTGACAAACACAAACACACAAACTAGAGCCCGACCGATAAAGGATTTTTAAGGCCGATACCGCTACGAATATTTGGTTATTCGTGTGTGTGCACGTGTGTGTGTGTGTGTGTGTGTGTGTCTGTCTGTCTGTCTGTCCGTATGTGTGTCCGTATGTGTGTGTATGTGTGCATGTGTGTTTGTGTGTACAAGTGTCTGTGTGATTGTGTGTGTCAGTCTCTGTGTGTGTGTGTGTGTGTGTGTGTATGTGTGTGTGTGTGTGATTCGTCTGTGTGTGTGTGTGTGATTGTGTGTGTCAGTCTGCGTGTGTGGTGTGTTTGTGTATGTGATTGTGTGTGTCAGTCTGTGTGTGTCTGTATGTCTGTCTGTGTGAGTGTGTGTTT